>NC_043969.1:47311998-47474498 GCF_902148855.1 Sphaeramia orbicularis | reverse complement strand
AGTCTTTTGTTAGCGTCACATGTCCTCCACCCTCCTCAGCTCAGTCCGTCGTCCTCCTTTAGTCTCTGTTTGGGAGGATGTGTTAAAGGTTCAATGTGTAATATTCATGTGTTTACGTGAAGTTTGTGTTGGATCGGAACATGTTTGTTGATGTTATCGACTCCCTCATCAGCTTAAAAATGCTGTTTATTTACAGTGGGTGGATGCAAGTAGATTAATATGACAACAGAATCATGTGTTTTACTCCTAACTCGAAGGATTTGATTCAAATAAACACACAAATCCACCTATTTTTTAAAGTCAGAAAACAGATCCTGTTCTTTGTTTCTTGTTTCGTTTGTAATTTTCTTGTTCTGGTTTTAATCTTATCCATCATGCTTGTTTCTGTTACTTGCTGTTCAAGTGCACTCAAAATCATACTGTTATTCATTTTATTTTCTTGTTTTTACCTCCTTTTAGGTTAGATTTGTGTTGCTTGATCCTGCCAGGGATCAAACAAAGTCAGTTTTCTTCTGAATTTTCAGTCTGAAAAATGTCATTTTATGGTCAGACTTTTCAGTAATCTTGCAAATATGGGTCTAATATTTTATTTTTTGATTATAGGGTGAAATAACTGACCATAATCTGTATATCATGTTCATCTCTCCCATTGCAATGATCAACCCCTGATGTTCAAAAGAGGCGGAGCCTGGAGAAATCATATGACAGATCAGGAAGTTACAAAAAAACACCCCATAATGGGCCTTAAAACTAGAAATAATACAAAAATATAAGCAACTTATGTTTGTTCCCCTGCTGGAATTTTATGTTTTAGCGTGTTATTAATTAAATCTGCCTCAGTATTAGCTGTGATACATCAAAACATTTTCCCGTAACAATAAGATAGAAGCCTCAGCATCTTTAAGTGTAATACCACCGACAGCCACTAGAGGCTGCTCCAGTAAACAGTGGAAACCATAAACTTCCAGTGAATTTCTCTCTAAATGTTCCATTTTTTAGGCAGTCATTCTGGTCTCATTCATTTTATTTCGATTCTCTAATAAGTGTTGAGGTCATTCAGTAAAATATTCTTCTGTTCATAATATTTTAGGCTGAATAGACGACTGATGTCTGGAATTTAGGCTTAAATTCAGCAAATTCACCTGTCGCAGCTTCTGTTTATTGAATAAATCATATTTTTTCCTGACAAAAAACTCGTCTGTAGTTGTATGGATTAAATTACACTAACAAGACCCTCAAATGACTGTATGACATGAATATTTTATGTAGTTTACAGCTCTTTGACCTCAGTGAGTGGCAGTTTAGCATTAGCTCACACGTCACACTCACAATCCTCTATCTCCGCCCTTTTCTCCAAATATGGTCACTTCTGTCTCCAAAATGCCAGCATAGTGGTGGACAGAAACTTAACCTCAAATAGATGATGATGTTAATTCAGAAACGGAGGCAAAACGACTAAACAGACTCAAACACAAAGATCACGTAAACACACGTTGACCCTTTAAACCGGGTATAAACCCCGTATGTACAGCTCATCGTACGTCCACGCTCACAGCTCACAGCGGTCGTCCACGGTCTTGTAGCGGTCCATGATGCCCAGGACGTCGTCCAGGATCGACGGCCCCAGGTCCAGGTCTAACCCGGCCATAGAGTCAGATCGGGACACACTGGACGGCGCCGTGAGGAAGGGGGTGCACGGGGACTCGCTGCGTTCGCTCCTCAGGTCCTCGTTACTCAGACCGGCGTCCGAGTCCAGACTGAGGCCCCGGCGAACGTCCAGGGGCCCGCAGGTCTCCGATAAGGAGTCATCAGAGGAGACCTCGGAGAAGGACCCGGAGGAGGGGACAAGTTTGCGGATGGTGGGGGACAGGGAGATGTTCCGGCAGGGCTCGGAGGCGAAGTGTCCCACCACGCTGTTCTCATACAGCGTCACACTCGGGTCTTGACCGCCGCTCGGAGCCTGCCTGTGGCCCGACTCTGCGTTTTGTGAGGGGGGGGAGGGGTCGCCCAGGTGGAGGCGTGGCGGTTTGGGCGGGGCCTGTTCGTGAGCGATGAACACGGGCATGGAGATGGTGGTCTTCAGCAGCCCCGCGGCGCTGTGCTGGTAGTGGAAGCCGTTGTACGAGTAGTCATGTGGGTCCGGTTTGGCGCCGAAGCCCTCGTCCTGGTGTCGGTCCACGCTGTGCGAGCGCCCGTTCTGCGCTCGACTCAGCGTCGGCAGCATGTCCATCTTCCCCTGAAGGAAGCCCACGTCTCCAAACATGTCGCCCTCGCCCTCAGGTCCCACGTGGGCGCTGTGGCGGACGTCGCCCAGAGGCGGGCTGATCATGTCTCCTGACAGGACGTCCCGAAGCCTCAGTTTCTTCCCTTTCTTGGGTGTTGTAGTTTTTAGGTACATGGGCGTCTTTGCCGGCATGGTGCTCTGGAAGGGGACGTTTCCTGGTCTCTGTCTCTGTGGGGACGACGGCGTCTCTGAAAACTCCACAAAGCAAACACACAGTGATGTCCTGAGGAGTGAAGCGCAGCCTGTAGCTCCTCCAACTGAGGATCCAAGTATTTAGGTCGGACTGTGTAGCGATAGCAACCTCGGGGGTTGTGCCTCACACTGACATGTGACTCTGGGGGGGTTGGGGGGGGGGGGGGGGCCTTGACCTCAGACCTGCTCCTTCTGTTTCCCTCTTGTACAGAAACACCAGATCCACACAAAACCTCGGCTTTATCCCCCGGAGGAGCAACAAGATGAAGGTATTTTGATCTGCTGCTGATCTGTGAAAAGAACAGAAGACAAACAGATGATCAGAGAACAGTTCAAACCCATGAAACCAGAGGCAGTTTTAAGGATGAGGCAGGAGCTGAGTACGGTATTAGTTTAATATTTTATGTACGGTTTTAGAACTGACTTTTATTATGTGTTTTATGTGTTTTTAGGGTGGATGAATGGCTGTAACTGCTATTTTCTGTAACTTCTGCTGCTGTTGTCCGTTTTTCCTGGTTAAATAAAGGTTAATGAATTCAGTTCAATGTTATTTCATATTTTGACAGATATTCAGGTTTCCTGGTCTCTAATAAAGTCAAAAGTGAATTCCCAGTTGCTTTTTCCAGTTTAATATCGGTCTCATCTGGTTTAATTCAACCAATAATTCTAAAAATATTCAACTTACAACAATAAAACAGACCAAATCCTCATATTAGAAAAGTTTCAGCCAACTAAAACAAGACTCTATAAATGTCAAATGACAAAAAAAAAAAAGAAAGAAAAGAAAATCTGTGAAAAGAACAGAAGACAAACAAATGATCAGAGAGTTCAAACCCATGAAACCAGAAGCAGTTTTCAGGACGAGGCAGGAGCTGAGTACGGTATTAGTTTAATGTTTTATGTACGGTTTTAGAACTGAGTTTTATTATGTGTTTTTAGGGTGGATGAAGGGCTGTAACTTCTATTTTCTGTAACTTCTGCTGCTGTTGTCTGTTTTTCCTGGTTAAATAAAGGTTAATATTCAATTCAACGTTATTTAATATTTTGACACAGATATTCAGTTTTCCTGGTCTCCAATAAAGTCAAAAGTGAATTCCCAGTTGCTTTTTCCGGTTTAATATCGGCCTTATCTAGTTTAATTCAACCAATAATCCTAAAAATATTCAAATTATAACAAGAAAACAGACCAAATCCTCATATTAGAAAAGTTTCAGCCAACTAAAACAAGACTTTATGAATGTCAAATGATACTAAAAAAAAGACAAAGAAAATGAGTGAAAAGAACAGAAGACAAACAGATGATCAGAGAGTTCAAACCCATGAAAACAGAGGCCGTTATCAGGACGAAGGCGAAGGGAAGGGAGGGGAGAGGAATGAGGGCGGTGGGAGATTTACAACCGTCCCTTCAAAACGCCAGAGGACGAATGATGAAAACACTCCAAGAATCCCCAGTGTTTACAAAGAAGGGTCTGCTTCCCCCAAATGACATGAAAATGAGTGTGTGGCTGGAGGATCTGAGGCCGTTCAGGACGTTTTCACTGGGACTCAGGACACGAGCTGTTGTCGTGCATTCCTCATCTTTGGAAACACACAGCTGATGGAAATTGTTGGTTTTGGGAGCGTTCGCCCTCTGCACCTCTGCGTCCTCTTTCTCAAGCAGTGGCCTGTTATCAGTCACAAATCCTGTGAATTATGGGATGTCGGGTCATGCCTGAAGGGCTCTGTGATGTTGGGATTCCACCGCCGTCCTAAAACACCCATCTGTGTTCGAGTTTTTCACGTAACGAAGGGCAGGGTGTTTTACTTTTAAAGACTTTGACAGATTTTGTTATGTAATTAAACCAGTTCCACATTCAGCCCAATCTGATCTCAAGTGGACCAGACCAGTAAAATAACAACATAATAACCTATAAATAAATTTTTCTCCTTGTTTAAGTGCGATAAACACGTTACATCATGAAAATATTTACATTTACAAATTATTCTTTCACAAAAAACATGTGAATAACTTGAAAAAACTGAAATTTCATTAGAAAAATAAATGCAATTTTAACAATATTATGCCTCAACTTATAATTTATACATGTACATTACACACAGTGTTACACAAACATTAATAAGCAGGCATAATATTGTTAAAATTTTGAACAATTTCTACAATATTACGTCTCAGCTTATTATTAACACAACTTACAGATCACAGTGGATCTACAAATACACAAAACATTTAATAACAAGCAGAATATAATTAAAAGCATAAAAGCATAATTTTCTTTAGACATTTCATGCTGTTCATATTTGTTCAGGTTTTTCACATTTTATTGATGAAAGATGGAAATATTTTCATAGTGTAATGTTATTTTTTCACATTGAACCAAGAAGAAAATTTGTCGTTGTCATTATTTACATGTTATTATATTATTTTACTTGTTATTTTACCTGTTCGACATCCTTTACTGTTAATATCTTAAGTGTAATTTTTCCACTCAGCAAATTCCTCCCGTGGCCCAGATCGGAACCTTTGATGGGCCGCTTTTGGCCCGCGGGCCACATGTTTGACACCCCTGAATGAAACTGTAAATCCAGTTTTCAAGTTGTTGAAGTGTTTGCACTCGAGGCTAGAGCTCCAGTTTACAGCCACTATAAACAGAACTGAGGTAGTAAATAAAGTTGTGTTATATAAGTGTCAGATCTTGTGATTGAGGGTGTGATCGATGCTGTGTCCTCATAAATGCTCCTCATTGTTTCAAAGGAGAAAACAGCTCTAAACTTAGCAGAAATAATCACAGTGTTAGGATGTTTATCTGTTGACCGTATGACCCAAGATTCACAAAACCTCTCAGTATTTACCGACGAGCGGACTAACATGTGAACGATCACAACTGTACAAATAAAACGCCGATAACACAGTTCAAAAGGGTCGGCCTTCAACAGATTTAACGCATTAATAAGGTGGAAAAACAACCGTGAATCCTCAACTTTGTATAAAATTGATTCATTTAATATCATTTCCCTTTTTTAACCAGTAAAAACCACATTTAGATATGAGTTTATAACAGAGTAAAGGTTAAAAGATGCAGGAAAATTAATAGGTGTTTCCATTCAGATGTTTAATTTGTATTTTTTAAGATGAGAAAGAAGAAAAAAGGCACCAAGACTAAATTAAAACACAAAACAAAACAAGATGAAAACAAGTCAGGATGGAAAAGGATGGAAACTAAGAAAAGGATATAATAAGATGCAAACAATGAAATAAGACAAAACTAAAAGTTACAAAAGTTTAACAAAAAGTTGCACCAAACACACGATGAAAACAACAAAACAAGATGCAAAAGGATGAAAACTAAGAAAAAGACACAATATGATGAAAAAAAAACCCACACCAAAACGAGAAAAAAACTAAAACTTCCAACAACATATAAGATGAAAACAACAAAACAAGACATGAGACAAAACAAAAGTAAAAGAAAGATGTGCTCAAAAAAGACAACACAAGAAAAATGAGAAATGTGTAACAAAAATAACAAAATGAAACAAAATAAGTCAAAACTAAAAGATGCAAAAGGATGAGAACTCAGAAAAAGGCACAATATGATGCAACAAAAACAATGAAATAAGGCAAAACTAAAAGTTAGAGAAGTGAAACTAACTAAAAGTTGCACCAAACCCAAGATGAAAACAACAAAACAAGACGCAAAAGGATGAAAACTAAGACAAAGACAACATGATGCAAAAAAACCCACCAAAATGAGAAAAAAAACTAAAAGTTGCAATAAAACATAAGATGAAAACAACAAAACAAGACATGATGAGATGAAAGAAAAGTAAAAGATGTGACAAGAGAAAAATGACATAAACATAACAAGATGCAACAAAAATAACAAAATAAGACAAAATAAGTCAAAACTAAAAGAGGCAAAAGGATAAAAACTAAGAAAAAGACACAATATGATGCAACAAAAACGACAAAATGAGATAGAACAAAATAAATCCGCAAAACAAACATTATTCTGTGATAAATATCATTATTATCACAATAATAATAATAATATTTTATCAAACAGTCCTATTATTTCTATCATTATTAAAGTATTCAGTCAATCGAACTCTAATACATGAACCTACAATAATGTAAACACTTCAAACCTAACTTAACATTAATATTTCAGCTAAATATTTGGTTTATTTTCCCCTAAAACATAGATTAAAAAACATTAAAATCCTTAAAACATGAGCAGAACCGTCCTGTTCTTCATGTCACGTTGGCATCTGAAATACTGGTGTGAACGTTCACACGGAGCTACGAGAAAAACGTGAACAAACAACACTTTACATGTGGATTCCAAAACTCCGACATCCAACCACTGCTGTTTAACGCTGAAATTTAACCCTTAAAAACCCAACATCCACCAGTAACTGAAACCATCTACTGATCTAACATGTTTAACACCTGTTCATCCACTAATTCTATCAATCCATGTAAATAGCTGATGTTAAATACAGTTCTTCATCATTTCATGGTCATCAGATGTGACCCATTTGGACATTCAGAGGCTCCGTAGTTACCGTACAAAACACTGTCATCTTCTACAACATTGATTCACCAGTAAAACCCATGGAGTTGGATCAATGACAGTGGATGGACTCACCTGAGTTTTCTCTGTTTTTGATATAATGACCTTTGAATTTACTCTAAGCTTTTATGAACATCTACATGATCAGTGAATTAAATATAGGAAAATACAAGATCTACACTGAAAAATGCAAAATGCAAAAGATAATATTAGAATAAATGTAAAATAAAACGTTTATGAAAGGTTAAATACAGAAGTGGCCACAAAAAGAGTTGCAAGTCCTGAAAAGTTAAATTCCATTTTACAGTTTGCATTTTGTCCTAATATTATTATTAACCCTTTTATGCATGAATTGTGAGAACCTTAGTCAAGATTTTTTTCTTCGGTGTTTTTATTCCTCCTAAGGCATGAAAAGAAACAATATGATCAAGTGTTTTTTTTCTATGGAGTTACAAAAACATCCATGCATTTAATTTTTGAAGAAAAGAAACATGTTTGAAACCCAATATCAGACAATGATATGAAAACAATGAAATTAAAACATGTTTAATGCTGCTAATCTGATGTCTTCTCACATTTTAACATATTCTAATGCTAGTAATTACTCACTTCATGGAGATAATATGCAAAAAAAAAAAAAACCTTCTTGTCTAACAAATAACAACTGATTTACACTCAAACATGTTAGTGCAGATCAGGTTTATCAAGAACAGTAAAGTTACAGTAATGCTATAAATGTCAGGGTATGGGATGGTGCGTAAGTGTTCACTGTGTTGGCTGATATGGAACTAAAACAACAAAACCCATGAATATAGAAGAGAACAGCTGGAGAAGAACTGTCCACTGGAGTGACCTAAGCATGAAAGGGTTAATATTATATCATATTGAAGTCTTTTTACAACAACTTTACCTTATAAACTTGCTATTATTATATATTATAATTATACACCTAAAGATGGGCAATGTAGACAAAACAAAAATTTTCACATTAATAATTGAAAGTAATCATCACAATAACAATCAAATCATACTTTTTAAAAAAGTTTCAAGTCAGATTTTTTGAGTGATATTAGGCAAAACATGTTAAATGATTCATAAAAGATGCAACAAGACAAGAAATGACAAAAAATGTGATGAGAAATGAGATGTACCAAAACATAAACAAGTCTAAAGTCTCTGATTTTGTTTTATTTGTGTTCATTTCATGCTGTAGCCTAAAATAACAACAAAAACAATAACAGTAATAATAATAATAATAATAATAATAATAATAATAATAGTAATTATAATAATTATAATAATAATAATAAATGAGATAAAATAAAAATAAATGTTGTTGTCAGTGTTTCTAATACTTAATGTAAAGCACCTCAAAGCGTTCCTCTGTACTGAAAAAACACAGTAAATCACCTTGTTTGGTGAAATTATGTATTATTTTCTAAAAATAAGAATAATCTCATCTAGCATATTTTACAGTAGCAATAAATGTAGCTTCAATTAAAGTCTGATCAGATATTTCAGCTAATATTGAGCTAAACTGAACCATCAACAAGTTAAAATAATAGTTTGGAGCCCTTCTGAATCTTCTCTTATTAGCATCAGTTAATGTGTTTTAAAACTGACCTAAATTGTTCATTTGTATACTTTTAGTCTATATTCGTCTATATTTAACACTACATTACATTATTCAACATTACATTTAATTTAGTTAAATGAGAGTATAATGCACTGACCTGTCTGGTGGATTCTAGTTTGTTTTTATTTGTGAATATTTCCTCCCAGTCGAGCTGTTTTTGCAGTAAATACAGGATCTGAATCTGAGTCCTGAAGGTTCTGATGTTTTACTAAAATGACTGAAGTCCGAGTCTGATCCACAACCGACGTCCTGACTCACATTCCACCGAGTTCTTCATAAACTGATGACACAAACCGTCACCGAGTCCTCAGGGAAACATAAGGTGGTTTTATCCAGAACATGACATCAGACGCCTTCAGGGACACGTTTTCATCAGATCAGGTTCTACACGTCATTTACAGTCACAAAGAGTTACATGATATTAAAACCTAAACTGAGACTGAGACACAAAAACAGAACAGATGAGTGACGACAAACTGGACCCATGTGATACAACAAATACATCTACTACATTTACTTGATTATTTAGTATATTTACACTTACTTTACTAATGTTTTGTTCATTTTTGCCCATTTGTCGAATATTTTGTTGACTTTTTTGATTGTGAAATAATTTTGATATTTACTAATTTTGATAAATTTTGCACATTTTATTTTTACTTCTTGTTTTACTTTTAATTTTGTCAATGTTTGTTCATTTTGTTGATTATTTTGCTAAATTCTCCCTATTGTTTGTTTGATTTTGTTTCTTTTGTTGATTATTTTGTTCATTTTATTTACATGTTTTTTGATCATTTCTATAATTTTTTTGTTAAAATGTGTGCATTTTTTTTTTTTTTTTTTTTACTTTTTGTTGATTATACTTGTTTTTATTCTGTACATATATTTACACTTTTTTCTTTTAAACTGTTTTGCACTACGCACCACAAGAGAGTTGTCTCATTTAATTTAGTTGTACATATGTATAATGACAATAAAGGCATTCTATTCTATTCTATTCTATTCTATTCTATTCTATTCTATTGGCAGCATTTGTTCATTTAGTTGATGATTTTACTAATTTCTATTTATTTTATTGGCTTGTTCATTTCAGTTTATATTTAGTTTATTTGTTGATCATTTTGGCCCTTCTTTTCTTTTACATTTGGTTAATTTCATGCTCATTATGTCTTATTTAATATCAGAAATTCAGAAGTTCATTCTTATTTAACTTGAAAATATGAGGTTTTGTGAAGTTGGTATAAGTAGTTAAAATAATCTGTGGACTTTGGACCAAACCAGACATTTGGCATCATCTTCATCATAACTTTTTGATGATTTCTGACAATTTATTAACTAAACAATTACCTGATTAATTAAGAAAAGGTGAAAGTGAAAGTATTGATTAGTTGCAGCCATAATCTGCATGTAAACAATAAGCAAATAAATAATTCCAGAGGGGTTTTGGAAACCCTGGCCTTTATGAAGTCTGGTGTAAATTCAGTGACTAGTTTGATGCTTGAAACCAAACTGACTTTACTGGACTGTGGTGTTACTGTTAATATGTGAATAAAACTCCACGTGGAAGGATTGGAGGTTTGAATATATGAGTATCTGTCCCGGGAGGAGTTTCGCTGGAGGAGGGAGGGGCCGTTACATCACAGCGTCATAATCAGCTCAACAGCCTGTGATCAGATAACACATGTGAACAGAACGCACATCATCACCTCAGGGAGAAGACGACTCCAGCAGCAGCAGCTCTGCAACGTCCGGCATAAAACTGGAGGAATTCAACCTATCATCACCAGCGCTGAGTTTGCATTAGTGCAGAACCAGTGGTTTATATTTACAGACCAAACAACAGTCTGTCAGAACTCAACTCCTCTTCTGCTTCTGTTCTCAAATGAAAGTCAATAAATCGCTCTATTTCTACTGAATCATGCAGAAACAGACACTTTTCTGCTGTTAAAGATGAAAATCAGTTCTCAAAAAGCGCCACGGTTTCATCTTTTTCATCTAAATTCATTGAATTATGCTGTTTCCAATTAAGACACTTATTTAATGTAATGCAGGATGTGATGAAAAGGAATTGCACAACTTTACAAGTTAAGTCTCTAAATAATTTGCATTTGTGGGTTTACACCATGATGTTTCCAGAACAATAAACTGTACAATACAACAACTTCATCATCAGTTTTCACTATAAATAAATAAGCATATATCCTTTACATATTGTAAATGTTTCTTCTATCTGTGGTGCAGTGTTGGCCTTTTGTATATTCTAGTTTTTTTTATCTTGTCAATATTTTTCAGTACATATTTTCAGCATAATTTTTGTGTGATACTTTTAAATACAGTCTTTCTTTTTGCACTTTAAAAGAGTGATATTTTTGGTTTTTTTAAATGGAATTCTTCATTTTCCAACATTTCCCAGTGGTCTCCATAAACTGTAAATGCTCTGCTTGGGTTTGAATTCTTCATTCATTCAACTCCACAGGTCCGTCTTCAACCCTATTTCTGAGTAATGACACCAGAAAGGCGGTTTGGAGCGCTGGCCCTTTAAGTGCACATGAGCCACTTCAGGCCCCGCCCCCTCCAGGCTGTTGACTGTGCTTTCTGTCCCGTTCAGCCACTTGTGTTTGTTAATACTACAAACAACTGAACATTTTAGGTAATCGGCTCGAAGTTTGGGCATATTTTCAGTATGGACTACAACCGCTGCTGCTGACAAACAATTATGTCGCACTCGCAGAAATATTCGTCTGAAGTCTGGACCGTATATGTGCCAAATGTCGTGACGTAACTAGTTATAAAGCATAACAAATTAAGCAGGAATTAAAACAAGTTGTAGAAATCCACAAAATTTTTGCCAGAATTAATATAAAGATAGTTTTGCAGCAGCTGGAGGGTTCAGATTCAAACTGTCTGAACTATTAGGGTCCAAATACACAAAGAAATGAACCACAGACTAAGAAAAGTGGGTTTAGAGAAATATGAGCCCTTTAAAAATCTGTTGCTTTTGCTTTTCATTGTTCTTATAACATCGACAATAAAGACTATTCTAAACTAGGGATGCAAATTATCTATTAAACCATTAATTATTAGTTGGTTGACCTTATCGATTGAGTAACGATTAATTGATAAGCAGTGATGTTCCTGAGAACCTGAATTTCTCTTTCGATAGGGTCTGTAAGAATAAAAGCTAAACATTGTTTATATTCTTCATGAAAAAATCATGTCATACGTAAGGAAATATCGGTGTAAGGAAATATTAGTTCTGCAATATATCGCGATATTTCATTTCACAATACTGTATCGATATTTAAAAGTACTGTATCAATATTTTTAGGTATTTATTCAAATGCAGATATTGTGGATGTTCATTTTTGTTTTTCTTTTTTGTTTATATTTTATTTATTATTATTTCGCACTCTTTTATTAAATAATGTTACTTCCTTTGTTGGGATGTTAGTTCTGAACTAATAGAATATGAACATTTGAACAGGATCTTAAACTGTAATGTCTGTAAAATATAATTTCAGTTTGAACACAGGAACATTCTGTCATATAGCGTTAGATCCTGTTGTGATCAAATAAAAATGTGTTTAATATTTGTGCAGATTTCTGGTGTAATTCGATTCTTCAAAGAAATAATCATTTAACAAAAAAGAAACAAACAAAATTGCCTTTTTAACAGTATCACGATATATTGTGATATATCGTACTGTAATCCTAGTATTGTGATTTGTATCGTGTCGCCAGATTCTTGCCAATACACAGCCCTAGTCATATTCCTTAATGATTGATTTATTGAACCATTGGACACAGTACAGACAATGACATTTATGGAGGAGAACTGAATAAATTAAGCAGAGAAATTAAATCAAATAAATGGATCTGAAGAGGGGCAGATTAGAAGAAATGAGCATTTCTGACTTTGTATCACCACCTGACACGATGGAGCGAGATTTCAGTGGAGACAATAAAGATAAATTAACATTATTGAAACAAACAGGCAGGTACTTTCTGCTCACACACACATTCCAGCTGCTTTTACTCTGTTATCATTTTTGGTATTTCACGTACGCTGCAACTTATTCCTCCTTCATAATTAGATTTCCACTGTCGAAGAATGTGCATGTTGCTTTGATAAATAATGATTTGATTAAAATGTCAGAACATGATACAAATGGTGGTTATTGGAGACAGGATATTTACGGAAGCAGCGTACTGGCACAACTTTGCTCTGATAGTAGCAGAAGGTAAATACCAGGCCTCTTAACTGGAAAAAACTGACACTAAAGTATTAGCTCTAAAAATGAAAATAAAAACCAATAATCAGCTGGATTTTTGATGGTTATTGTGATGTTTAGTGACAGATTAATGTATTGATTAACTGAACCTGCAGAAGGAGCTAAAAATGTCTCTTTAAATACATTCAAAGTCATTTTAAATGAATGGAAAAAGGATAAATCTGGATGTAGATGTTTTTCTAATTGACTGAATCAGGTTTTTAGTTTGACATTGTTATATTCATTCAGTACCTTTTAAAGTCATTGATGGTTTTTTACATGTATTTTATTAATACAGTGCTTTATATATGTTTTTTAGTGTGGATGTGTGGATGTAATTTCTATTTTCTGTAACTTCTGCTGCTGCTGCTGTCTCGGCCACAGCACTCTTATAAAAGACATTTTTAATTACAAAAAGTTTTTTTCCCTGGCTACATGAAAGTTAATAAATTCATTCATGTTATTTAATATTTTACTTAGATATTGTTTGTTTGGTTTATTTATTTGTTTTGAATTTGCATTAAAACCAAATAACAAAAGGATTATATAAAAGAAAGTCCAACATTCGAAAAGGAGCAGGATGAAGTTTAATTTATAATCTCCCGCCCCCTTACCCCATCCTTCAACCTGCCCTAAATTCCTACATAAAACACTAAATTTCTATACATTTCAAGGATGGATTGTCCATTTTGCAGCTGCATTTCACATTTAAGTAAACCCTGTCCTTTAATATTCAGTTTTTCTGGTCTCTAATAAAGTCAAAAGTGGTGAATTCCCTGTTGCTTTTCCTGTTTAATATCAGCCTCATCTGGTTTAATTCATCCAATAATCCTAAACTTAAAAACATTCTACATTTCTACAAGAAAACAGAACAAATCCTCACACATGAAAAGCCTCACCCAACTAAAACTGGACTTAATAAATGTCAAATGACACTAAAAAATGACAAAGTTGCAACTAATAGTGTAATCATTACAGTTTTAATCTTCACAGTTGGACCAGACTGGGATTAATGACTCATATTTCTGTATTTAGAGGAACTATTACGATAAATCATCCTCCCACACCTCATTGTCCTTCTGAGGAAGTCATGAGACACACACCGCCAAAGTAAAAGAGAAACCAGTCGAGGGTCTCCGCCCGTCTGAAGTGGTTCAGGTCTGAACTGGTTTAATGTGTGTTGACTTTGTTGTGGTCGGAGATGTTTTACAGTCTGCAGTATTTCATCAGACCTGATGATTAAACCTCAACATGAACTAAAATCATCAAAAAGAACAAACCATGGACAAAATAATGAACGAAATTAACAAAACTCAACAAAATAAACAAAAACTGACAAACCTCCTCCCAAAAAAATTAATATAAAATAGCCAATAATCTATAAAATTGGACTAAAAAGAAAAAATATTACACAAAAATGAACAAAAAGAACAAAAACTGGTCAAAATAATTAATAAAATGAACATAACTGAACAAAATAACCAACCAAAGGAACAAAATGAACAAATAATTCTAAAAAAAAAAAAAAAAAACAAAAAAAAAACTGCACAAGATAATCAGCAAAACTGAACAAAATAATTAACAAAATTAACAAAAACCCCCCCCCCCCAAATTAAAATTTAAAATAATAACCAAAAGAAATTAGGTAAATACAACAAAATAACACACAAAAAATGAACAAAACAATAAACAAAATCAACAGAAATGAACAAAATAACCAATAAAATGAACTGAAAAGATCAAAAATTAAACAAACAGCCAAATAAAAAGAGCAAAACCTGAACAAAATAATGGGGAAAAAAAAAAAAAAAAGGACCAAATCAGCACTAAACTGACAAAACTAAATAAGGAGCAGATCTGAACCTTTTATTAGATCACAGTGTTCCATATCTTATTTATTTTCCTCTGAAATAATTGAACTGAAAGTAGTTGAACTATCAGGTTGAACTATCAGGTAAGAACCTCTATGTTCCTCTATGTTCTGGACATAGACCCTCATGTTTAATGACACATGAAGTTGAATCAGAACGTTTTCACTTTAATACCATGGCAGTTCTGATGTAAATACTGGTTTTATAGTGTTTGTCTGGAGTGAAGAAACACAGTGGACTCTAATCTCCTCTGAGTGGAGTGAGTGGGTTGGACGTTTGAGATGAAATTACTCAAGATACTTAAGAAATGAAGAATCACCAGAACACAAAGACACTCCCGTCTCCCACTCAGGGTGAATCAGGATGAAACTCAGACAGTGACAAATGAGAGGAAAACCCGACGGGATACTGGTCCAGGACGAAGAAACCCACAGATACAACCTCAGACATTAGACCATGAGGAGAAACGACAAAATACTGGAAAATGACAAAACGACAACAAAATAAAGAACCAGAACCAGAACTTTAACCCTCTGGTGTCCCGCCCATACAGACCCTCTAACCACCAAAAGGATGAAATCTGCACAACACCGCAATAATGTTAAAATGATTTTCATAGTTGGTTTTTAACTTTTTTTCATATTTCAAGTTCATTTCATTCATCAGCTTGAGCCATAAACAAAAATACCAAATACAACTTCAACTTCTAGTGGCCGTCAACGGTATTACAGCTTCAACAATCAACCAGCATAGACCACGTTATTAAAACAATGTCTAATCATCCCTAATCACTGATCATAATTTTGTTTGATGTACTACTGTACTGTCAAATGACAATAAAGGCTATTCTGATTCTGAATTAAAGACATGAATTCACAGTATAAGAGCATAAATAAATACACTAAATCACAGGTGTCAAACATGCGGCCCAGGGGCCAAAGGGTCCGATCCAGCCCGTAGGATGAATTTGTGAAATACAAAAATGACCCTAAAGATATTAACAATCAATAGTGTAAAAATCATATTACATACACATATAAACCAATTAGATCTCAGTTGGGTCAGACCAGAAAAATACTGTCATAATAACCTATAAATAATGACAACTGCAGATTTTATCTTTGTTTTAGTGTAAAAAAAAAAAAAAAAAAAAAAAAAAAAGTAAAATTACATGAAAATGTTTACATTAACAAACTATCTTTTTACAAAAAATGTGAATAACCTGAAGAAATATGAACAAGATGAAATGTCTAGAGAAAAGTAAATGCAATTTTATCAGTATTATGTGTATTTGTAATTGTAATGTAAGTTGTAATGCACATGTGTAAAGGATAAACTGATGCAGAATATTGTTAAAACTGCACTTGTTTTTCTTAAGACATTTCAAGTTGTTGACATTATTCAGATTTTTAAGGAAATGATGTAGATATAAAGATTATCATAATGTAATTTTACTTTTTTTACTGGTATTATTTTACTGGTCTGGCCCACTTGAGATCATATTGGGGTGAATGTGGCCCCTGAGCTAAAATGAGTTTGACACCCCTGCACTCAGTACACTACAAAGAAAAATCAAAAGTGTAAAATAGACAAAGTGCAAAATATTTTTTTTTTTCCTGTATTTGTTAAACAGACAAAAGAATGTGTATTTATTCAAGACTCATGGGGCTTAAATAAAATTGTATTATCATATTTTATCTTATATTATCTTATATTACATTATATTATATTATATTATATTGTTGTCTCTTATCTTGCACACACATTCCAAAGACAAACACACGACACACATACATTTCTCCTTTGCCCCAACCCCAAATCTCGTCTGCTGTCAACCCTGTTTTTGTTTTTTCACCCTATCCCCCAAATTCCTTTCAAATCCATGAAAAAATTCCAGCATGTGTCCACGTGTACTGTGTGAAAACTGTACGATGTCTCATATTGGTGCTTTGCATTATCTTGTGTTCTTCACTGCAAATTTTGAAGAAAAGGGTTCAGCGGTGGCGCACCAGTTGCGGCGGCCCGATGTCCCTAATCATCGATCGAAATCTCGTTTGATGTACTCTGTGCTGTATGTACACTGTGCCGACAAATGACAATAAAGAAATCTGTGATTCTGTACTTATATTATATTATATTAGTGCTTTCATAAACAAAAGAACTAAATTAAAAAACTGAATGAAAAAAGGAAGAAAATAAGCCTCAACATTAACCAAAATGATCAAAAATAACAACAATGGACAAAATAATGAACAGAACTGAACAAAATAACGAACAAAATTATTAAAATTGACCAAAAAAAACCCCCAAAACTAACATAAAATGGACAAAATAACCTACAAAAATGGACAAAAATGAAGAAAATATCAAAAAAAGAACAAAAAAAATCATCAAAACAATTAACAAAATGAACAAAACTGAATGAAACTAGAAGCACTCAGAGAGCGCAGACCTCCACCAAGGCTGATCAGTGGCCCCCCCCGTGGGCCCCCCCACGCCAAGGAGGTTATGTTTTTGCCAGGGTTTGTTTGTTTGTTTGTTTGTCTGTCTGTCTGTTTGTCTGTCCGTTAGTGTGCAACATAACTCAAAAAGTTATGGACAGATTTGGATGAAATTTTCTAGTCTGCGCCCCCCCCCCCCCCCCCCGTGGGCCCCCCCACCCCCGATCACCACCAAAATTTAATCATTTCTTCCTTATCCCATTTCCAACAAACCCTGAAAATTTCATCCAAATCTGTCCATAACTTTTTGAGTTATGTTGCACACTAACGGACAGACAAACAGACAGACAAACAAACAAACAAACCCTGGCAAAAACATAACCTCCTTGGCGGAGGTAATAATCAAAGGAACAAAATGAACAAAATAATTTTTAAAAATCAACAAAAGTGGACAAGATAATCCGTAATATAAATGACAAGGTATATTTAAGTAGAGCTTATAACACTGTAAACACAGAAACAGACATTTCCCTGTAGCAGAATCATCAATAATACTTCATTTTAAAACTGAGGTAACTGACACTTAATTAGCATGTCTAAGAAACTGACGAGTATTTATTTCAACATGAGTAAAAATGACTGTAACTAACTTTCCAAACTGTTTGTCATGAACATTCTCAGTCGGTGTGTTTTTTCCAGAGTTTTTGTAAATAATGAGCTCATATTTTCGCTCATGTTCAAGTACACACACCGTCAGTTTAGCTCATGGTTTGGAAACAGTTTGGACACTTTTCCTGGTGGATCACCTTTCCTGGAAGCCAGTATTTGGGCCAGTGCTGATGATGTAATCAGAGGAGGAGGAGGAGGAGGCTGACCTGACATCTGTTTCTGCTCTCAGGCTCCATTTGCTGCCTCCGTCTCCACTAAACCAGGACTGAACCACCACCCTGTCATCTTCCAGGACGCCTGAACGCACCACGGCGCTGCTCCTGTCACTGGTGTGATGTTACTGTCGCTTCTGCTCGGCCTCAGGTCATGCGTTGGTGCACAGCAGGAGTCCGTCCACCACAAGCCTTCTACTCGTCTGTTAATCCGTTTGTTTTTACCATAAAAGTAAAGCTGATGCTTGATTTGGCTGTTTTTACACTGATGTTCCACCGGTAAACTGTGATTACGTCAACAGTTCACAGATATCTGAACTTTACCTCTGTGTTTATTACTCTTTAATTACTTTTATTTTTATTCCCTATATTTTAACACTAATATCTGTACTCCTTATATTGTAATGCACTTGGTGTGTCTTCACAACATTAACACTGATTTTAACCTAAATGGACAAAATATGTGAATATAACAGACCTAATAAGACAGTGAATGAAAATGATCAAAAAAAGACATGACAAGATGTGGAAGATGTCACAAGACAAACATGGTGTAAAAGACCAAAACTGAAACAAAGTAACAAGATGATGAAAGATGATGTAAAAGAGGTGAAAAAGAAGAAATAAGATGTGAAAGATGCAACAATCTTAAAATAATGTAACAAGATAAATGATAAGACACACTAAGAAAACAATATAGAAGACATATGCAAAAGATGAAAAATGGCCAAAAAAGATGTAAAAAATGTAAAAAGATGAAAACAGTGGCATAGGATAAAAACTATAAAACTCGTACAAACAAACAAAAACCTTAAAAAGACATTAAAAGTGGCGGAAAAGAACATAACACAATGAAAATGATGTAAAAACATTAAACAAGATGCGAAAGTTGTATAAAACAAAAAAGGTGGCATTAAAGTCAGAAAATTGTGAAAAACATGTATCACACAACCCAAAAAAAAAGACACAACAAGATGTGAAACGGAAAAAAAAAAACAAAAACATGACAATTTCAAAATAGCGTAAAAGACAAAGTTGTAAAAAAAAAAAGGATGAAACAAAATTGATGTAACATGAAGAAAACAATGTCAAAGCTGTAAAAACCATGAAACAAGACACAACAGGACACAAAACAAACATGAAATCAACAGAAAAGATTTGAAGAACTTAATAAATATTTACTACTTAAATCTAGATATCAAAATTGAATGAATATATATATATATATATATATATATATATATATATATATATATATATATATATATATATATATATATATATATACACAGGGTGGGGAAGCAAAATTTACAATATTTTGAGGCAGGGATTGAAAGACAGTGTATGACCAATTAGTTTATTGAAAATCATGAGAATTTAAATCTTCAAATCATATTTTACTGCTTTTCTAACGGTCTTGTTGTCTAGCTCAAGTTCAATTGCCATTTTTCTCATGGATTTGGTTGGATCCTTTAGGATTTTGGATTTGAGAGCTTTAATAAAAGCTTTGGTACGTTTTTTGTTGCTTCCTCCACTTCCAGACTTTCTCGTAATAGTTTTGCTCATAGTCATTCTCTTCTTTCCATTAGAAACAGTCTTTATGGACACTCCAACTATTTTTGAAATCTCTTTTGGTGTGACGAGTGCATTCAGCAAATCACACACTCTTTGACGTTTGCTTTCCTGATTACTCATATGGGCAAAAGTTTGTGAAAAGGTATGGATAATAGTGTTAGGTATGATTATGACATCAATATATGTTTGGTTTCAAAACAATTGACGTAGTGCCTGCTGAGAAAAAACAACTAAATGTTCATTGTAAATTTTGCTTCCCCACCCTGTGTATATATAAAAACTCAGGCGCCTAAAGGGTTAATATGGTGAGAGGCTGAGTTCACCTTAATGTCCTTGCCTTTTATTCTTCATTCTGTTCTACTGCGGTAAATAAACTCTACTGATGCCAACTCTGCTGTTATACTCACATAACAGTGACTAAGTTCCTTAAGTGTTGAAAATCTGATAAACTGTGAACGTTTACTGAAGTATCAGGGTTCTTTCCTCTGAGTCACTGAAACCATGTGAGTCAGCCTTTTCTCACACTTATTTATCATATTCATTATATATTGTCTATTACATATTGCACAAATTGCTGTTCTACTTGTGTTTAATAGTGTTTTCACATGTGTATTTGATATATATATATATATATATATATATATATATATATATATACATATATATATATATATATACATATAAAGAAAACACACACACACACATATATATGTATGTGTGTGTGTGTGTGTTTTCTTTTTTTTATCTTGATAATTTCTTTCCTGCTCCTTTTTATTGTACTTGAATGGAACAACTGTAACACACAATAATTTTCCCTGAGATTAATAAAGTATTCAGATTCACATTCAGATTTACCACATTAATCCTCTAACGCCAAACGTATCATATTTGATACATGAGTTTTGAAGCCCTCTACATGATCAGTGTAGATATTTTTTGTCTTGAAAAACCTGATGTTTACTATTAGATACATGTAATACACAGATAATCCATCAGGGAGAAGAATTCATTCACCAGAGGCCTTTCCAGTGACACTACGAGACTGTCATTAAAGGTGGGGTAGGAGATCTTAGAAAAATGGTTGGAGCAGCTACATTTAGAAAATACACAATTCAAAAGTCCAAACCCCTTTCTTCAGACGCCCCCCCGAAGCCACGCCTCCAGAGTACTGGCACGCACAATGCTTGTTCCCGAGGGTTCACGAGCGCTGCACAGCAACAATTCCTACCTATCTGACTAACGTTACATTCCCTAGTGATTTATGTTCGTGACTACACAGTTTGCCGGTGAACTTTCCATCCTAATATAACTAATATAGCCAAGCTCTAGCTCTGGCTTCGTTTCCTGTACCAGTGCTCCAAACCTCTGAGAACGCACGATTCATGCACGAAGAGGGGTGCGCGGGGGAGGGACAAATGGCAGTTGAGTTTGATAGACATATCACCGTTCAATCATTTCGATGGGCCGGTGAAAATGATTGGATGGTGTTTTTTCAGTCCTGTCCGTTCCACAGGTGACTACATTTTGAAAATTTTATGTTAGAGCATTTAATTAAGTGGTTGTAATCGGGGTGTGAAGGGGATTTTAAGCAATATAGTAAAAAATAAAAATGCTCCAGGAAAACATCTACCCCACCTTTAACGAGGAAGGAGGCAGAACTTTGACAATCTTGCAAAGGAATTACCAATTTGTTAGACATGTTTGCGTTATATTATGTTTTTGTTTGTTCAAAAATAATAATATTTGAGCATTGAGACCCAATGTATCAAATATGATACAAAATGGAAACTCATACATGGAAATTGATATTTGAAAAAAAAAAAAAAAAGGGTTGTTCAGAAGGACCAATAAAGGATCCAGTTTCAAAGAACTGGAATTTTCTGTCAATGACTTAATGGTTCAGACTTTACAGAGTTAAACTGAAAACAGACGCAGCTCATGACGCTGTAACAAAAAACAAAGAACAAGCAAAAAAAGTTCGAACTGAACTGAAGTTAACCCTCTGCCTATCTCCTCCTCCTCCTCTTCCTCCTCTTCGTCCGGTGGCTATTGTTATGTAACTCCAGCCTCTGAGCTCCATCAGACCAGTGGAACTAATCGATCAGACTCTTCTCCTAATCAATAACAGTTACTTCCGAACACAAACACACCGTCCTGCACACATCCACCTGCATCCATCCTGGGAGTTCACACATATTTCTGCTTCTTCTCGCTGCACTGGCTGGAATCTGTTCTAAAATTAAACCTGGTTCCGCTCCAGGGAGCACCGAGCCACTGAACCCACGCCAGACGCCCTGACCTTTGACCTACAGCGCTTGGCGAAGGGTTGGTTTGAGCTCCACAGGTAGCAGTAAACACCAGCATGAGTCACCACAGTTAAAACACTATCATTCTTACCATCACTCCCCTTTAAAAACAGCCTTATGTCGACACCAAAGATGACCCTGAACCTGCCTCATAGTCTGGATTTAAGAGGTTTTCCACTATTTCCAAACCCATGACGAGTCACTGAAGTAGTCATGTACAACAAAAGCTCACAGTAGGGATGGGAAATGACAAGATGAGGAGGAAAAGAGGCGCCACACACACAGGAAGTTCCAAATATCAACAAACAGTAGTAGGTTTAGTGTAAGAGATCGATGTAAAAAGTGAGTTTTTCTGGTTTCGAGCAAAAACATCTGATTTATGACTGGGTTTAATGGTCAGTTGGATGGAACTCCTGTCACTTTGAGGCTCATAGTTCAGATTCTGTAAATCACACGGTTTTGGTCGATACATGGTCTGGAAGAGGACGAATGCAGCTACGTTTGTGGTGAATATGATGAACGGACTGTAAATGGTCTCAGCAGCTAACAGCAGGTTGGAGAGAAGAGTTTAGAATATTTCAAAGAACCTCATCATCCTCTGAAGCTGAACATTCAGAGCAAAGTCAGAAAAAAGATGCAACATAAACTATGATTTAATGAACACAGAGTTGGATATAATGATAGTAACTGAACCCAAAAAAGTATAAAAGTGTGTGATTTATTTAAAGTTCCAACCATGTTTCTATGATAAAATATGATGACATAAAGTGGCTCCAAAGGTGTATTTTTACATCATCTGATTGGAAAAAAATTGGACTTTTTTTTTTTTTTTCAGTTTTTGGCAATTTCTGTCACCATTGTTACGCAACATAAAGCTTTATTCTTATACACTGTAATATGCATTTTATTTTTGTATTCTTAAAGCTAAAGGACGAGTAACAACAAAGAAATTCATGAAAAAATCAGAATAATAACAAATGTGCCTATAACAACTGAAAGGGTTCTACCTGCACTCTTCTCTTTTACTTTGTTTTAATTGATTATTTATGTTTTATTGATTATGTTTTAATTGTAATTGTGTGTTTTTAACCTGTCTCTTTTCCATTTCTGTAAAGCACTGTGAATTGCCCTGTGTATGAATTGTGCTATACAAATAAATCTGCCTTGCCAATAAAAATGCAGTGGTTATGAATTTTAATGTTCCAGCTTTAGATCTGTGAAATATTGCACCGTTTTAGCTAATGTTTGTCATTTTCTGAGCATAAATACGAGTTTAAATCCGCAAAAATCCATGTGGTTTCACTCAAGTTCTTACATTTCTATTAAAAATAGAGCAAACTGATGCTTTTATTTGACATATATTGATCTATTAAAGGTTTAATTGTGCTGGTTTTTGTTTTGTTTTGTTTTTGTCCAACAGTAAAAACTCTGCACATGTAGATGACATTCATCTCCAGTTCACTCAGTAAAGTGCAAATAGCGGGTATTCTCAGGTTTTCCTCTGCGCTAATCTGTGGTTGTGCCAAATTGCGCACATTACGCGCTTCTCCAGAGGGAGTGGCGCATCCCGGAGCGCACACCGGGACTGGCGTGAACAACTGAACCGGATCACAAACCGCTTTATTCTGGGACATAATAGAAAACCACGGGTCTATAGAGCAGGTAAAACACAGCCCCGAACCGACCCCAGGTCCCACCGACAGCCGGTAAAAACTCACCGTCAGAGCGGACACGGGCTCGCGTCACGTCCGTGGGTTCGGATTCACCCTCGTGGACCGGTAAATCCGTGGCCGTGGGCAGGTAAACCTCTTAGGACGGTAGGTCCAGCCGCTCGGAGGGCGACGCACGGAGAAAGTGAACAGAGGAGGAGGAGGATGTGCGCCTTCAGCGGAAAGAGCGCAGTCAAAGAGGCGCAAAGAGGGAAGAGCGCATCCGGAGCGGGATTTCACAATAAAAGCATGAGGACGGACAGTTTAGGTTTTCAATAGTTCAACAATGTATGGAAACTAAAAAGGACTTTATTTCTATCCAGCTCCCATTGTATGATATTATATTGTATACTACATAAAGTATATTGTACATCATATATATGGAATGTATGAATATGTATATAATAACACTGGTCAACAACAAATTTATTGTTGAAGTTTTTTGAGCTGATTTAGGATCATTTTGGTGTGCTGAATCCAAAAATCAAATTCATTTTGCTCAATCAGGTCAACTTTCTGAACTATGCTACATATTGGCTTTTTAACATTTTTGCTTACATTTATGGGCATTTTCACATCATATGATACAAAATTCTTTCATATTTCTTGCAATAAACGAATTCTGAAGATTTTACTTTTGCCAATTTATGATTCATGGTTTTTTTTAATATTACAGGTGAATGAAATGGCTTCGACTAGAAGATCTTGCAAAAATAAGCCTGACGTATCCTGCTACATCTGCGGTGAATACACCATTGTACCTAACAGGAATCAAGTCACAAGTTTCATAAAGTGTGCTTACCAATCTTATTTTGGTATTAATTATTATATTTTGTGAGAAGATCACATTTTTCAAAAACAAATTAGCAAAAAAACCTGACCTGACTGAGAAAAACAGATGTCATTTTTGGATTCAGCGGTGCAAAATGGTCCTAATTCAGTTGAAAAAACCTAGACAACTTGCAAAAAACATTTTTTTGTAACCCAGTGTAGTAATAATAATAATAATAATAATAATAATAATAATAATAATAATAATAATAAAAATTATGATGATGATGATGATGAAAATGTTAGTTAGTTAGTTAGTTAGTTAGTTAAGTTTTATTTTGAGCACATAGAATCATCAGATAACACAGAACATGGTCAAACAAAATTTTTCTGTGCTCGAAAAGGAGTGGGAAGAAGTACAACTTAAAGACTCCCACTGCTTTTTACAAACTAATAAATAAATTAAATCCCCTTCCTTTGCTTTGTTAAGGCACTTTTTTTCTGTATATTTTTACAATAAGACAAATAATAATTTACAATAACACAATTGTAATAATAATAATAATAATTTTTATTTATAATGCACTTTTCATTCAGTGGATTTCAGGGTGCTACAGTAAAAAAAAAGACAGATCCCAAAAAACATAAACATCAACAATTATAAGCCCTTTCAAATATATTGTAAATTATGTGTATGATAAATGTATATCATACACATACCACACATACACAGTATATGTATATTATGTGTGTACACTTGTGTGTGTATGTATATATGTATGCATATATTTTTTTCAACTCCCAGCTTGTTTGTATTTATTTATTTTTATTCTGTTGTATGTTTTAAAAAAGAAAAATAAACAATAAACACATGAACATAAAAAGAATGTATGTAAACGGTAACAAACAACATGACACCTAATACAAACCAAAACAAAAACTATACTAACTGACCTTTGACCCTTGACCCTCTGACTAGAACAAGGAGTCGACACTAAAGATTAGCCCAAAATGATCTGCATGTAGTTTTCCTTGTTTAATAAAAGAGATAAATAAACAAAGTAAAAACTGATATTTAAAACTATACATGAACCTTCATCATGAAATAAACAGAGAATAAAGATATGGAGCTAAATGACCATACAACTAAAGAATCACAGGATGAGAAGAAAGAACTACAACTGATAGAACAATAATAATATAGAAGAGAAGAGGACTTCCACAACCTATTTCATATCTTTCACATAATTAGAATAAAGCACAGAGGGCATAAAATAATACAAAATAATAAAATAATGTAAAAAAATGTAGTGTCAACAGAAAAATTTAAATGCAAAAGCAATGATTCCATGAAGCTAAACTGCCTTTTCCTCTTTTAAACATAACTCATATGTAAAATCTGTGCTGGTTTTATTTTCTATTTTTACAGTGTGGACTTCCGGTTGTGGTTGATGCAGATCTGACAAACCCTCCTGAGGATCAGTAACTGGTCTGTGATCAGATCAGTGTCTGATGATTAAACCTGATCTCATCCAGTCGGTCCTTTTCTTCATCTAGTTTATTATTTTATCATTTTTGTAGTTCTTTATAATTCTGTTCTAATTACCATATTCTGTTTATTTTTGTTAATGATTTCGATTTTCCTTCATTTTTTAAAAATGTTATTTTGTTCACTTTCATTTTTGCTCATGTTGCGTATTTTGGCAATTTTATTGATTATTTTACAAATTTCTTTGCTCCTTTGTATTATTTTGTTGTTTAATTTTTTCATTATTTTTGCTTATTTTGTTTATTCTTCTTAATTTTGTTGAATATATTATATTTTTGCCATTCTCTGTAATTTTGTTGCTTTTTTTCATTTTATTGACAATTTAATTCATTTTTGTTACTTTTTTACAATATTTTGTTCATTTCCATTAATTTTTGTTCATATTTTTACTGTTATTTTTGTCTTTTGGTTAAAACAAGCATACAAAAAAAGTTCAGTTTTCATTCTTATTGTATTAACTTTCCTCTTATTTTCACCATCAGGAGGAGAAAATACATTAAGTCATTTGAACATGATCTAAAAAGATTAAATGTGTACTTGTATTTTTAACCAGTGATGCAGACAGTGATATATTTTTTAATGGATATTAATGGATATTTTCTGTGCTGTTGACTGGATCACCTCCAACAGAGTTTTGTTGTATAATCATTAACACAAAACATTTACCAGTTGTGTGTGTTTATCTCTGTCAGTACTGGTAATGTTTCCTACATGAACATACTCCTTGTCCACCTGGTTTAGTCCTGGTTTGGTCCTGGTTTGGTCCTGGTTTGGACCTGGTTTGGACCTGGTTTGGTTCTGGTTTGGACCTGGTTTGGACCTGGTTTGGACCTGGTTTGGTCCTAGTTTGGTCCTGGTTTGGACCTGGTTTGGTCCTAGTTTGGTGCTGGTTTGGTCCTGGTTTGGACCTGGTTTGGTCCTGGTTTGGTCCTGGTTTGGACCTGGTTTGGTCCTGGTTTAGTCCTGGTTCAGACCTGGTTTGGTCCTGGTTTGGACCTGGTTTAGTCCTGGTTTGGTCCTAGTTTGGTCCTGGTTTGGTCCTGGTTTGGACCTGGTTTGGACCTGGTTTGGTCCTGGTTTGGTCCTGGTTTGGTCCTGGTTTGGACCTGGTTTGGACCTGTTTTGGTCCTAGTTTGGTCCTGGTTTGGAGCTGGTTTGATCCTGGTTTGGAGCTTGTTGGACCTGGTTTGGTCCTGGTTTAGACCTGGTTTGGTCCTGTTTTGGTCCTGTTTTGGTCCTGGTTTGGACCTGGTTTGGTCCTGGTTTGGTCCCGGTTTGGACCTGGTTTGTCCTGTTTTGGTCCTGCTTTGGTCCTGGTTTGGTCCTGGTTTGGCCTGGTTTGGTCCTGTTTTGGTCCTGCTTTGGTCCTGGTTTGGTCCTGGTTTGGTCCTGGTTTGGCCTGGTTTGGTCCTGGTTGGGTCCTGGTTTAGTCCCGGTTTGGACCTGGTTTCTCTGATGACACATAAGTCCTGTGTGTGTTGAAGCTCCATCAGGCCTCTTGTATTTTCTTCATTTCTCTGTGAATCTGATGCGTCATGCTCAGGCGTCGTCCTGTCGTTCATTACCTGATTAGAGACGCCGCCGTCCTGTTGATCTCTGACTGTGACAGATGGAGCTGATGAAGACCGCCGTGCTTAAAATGATTATCAGCAGGTACAAACCTCAGGGTTCAACCACCAGACCAGTCCAGAAGACTCCTGTTTACATTAGATTTAATCATTAGAATAAAGTGATTAATGTTCAGTCACAATGTGAGCTGATGGTTGAACATTGCAGCAGATTATGACTTAAAATTATCGACACTTTTCCCGAAACTCCAGCTGCAGAAGCTCATATTTGCATGTTTGTTCCACAGATTACAGATGTTCAGTCACTTGTTGCAATGGATGGTTTTTGTCAGGAAAGTAAAGTGGCACAAAATACTTATGTACATTATGATGTAGAGTTTAAGTTAAGTGTAAAAATGTCATAAGATTAAAGTCATAACACAAAAGGAAGGTTCTAAAAAGTTCTTGAAACGTCATATTGTTGCCAGAATATTGACATGACTTTATTTCTATGTATTTTCCCAATAGAAAATTAATATATTAAGCAGTTATTTGAGCTGTTCTTTGTTCTTTTTCCTTTTTATAATAAAAATTACTTTATTCTCTTGACGCTCATGAAGGGGCAAGGACCTCAGCTGTCTTAAAGTTGTAATACTGACAGTCACCACTAGATGCTGCTTTAAAAGCTCTGGCTCCCATAGATTTACACTGAAATTCTCTCTAAAAAATACTTAAATCTATAACTTTTACCCGGTACTTAAGCTGGTCTCAGTGGTTTATTCGGACCCTCTAATAAGTGTCTGGTCCGTCTGTAAATGTTTCCTCCATTAATCAGATCTCAGGTCAAATAAAAGTTTTGTCATCTGACATCAGAGTTTCAGTTTATTAAATAAAACCCATTTTTTCCAGAAGTCCACTGTAGTTGTTTTGCATTTACAACTTAAAATGACTTTAATACTGAATCCTTGAATGAAGTCTGTTGTTTTAGCATATCAGTAAGATAGCATTTAGCATTAGCTCACCTCTGACCCCTTGGGCACCTATAGCTCCACCTCATTTGTCCAAATATGGTCACTTCTGGCTCCAATGATGACAACATCACCAAACTACCATCTTCAGAACAGAAAATCAGAAACCAATGGGTGACGTCACAGTTCCTCCGTCCAATAAGATTAAGATTTAGAAGATAGATTTTTATTGCCACTGTTACCATTGTTTAAAACAGCGAAATAATGTTTAGGAGCTCTGTCATGACAATAAAAAAGTAAAAATGCTAAATAAATACAACATAATATTAAAAAGTACACTCTAAAACACAAACACCACTGGACACTAATAAAAACACAACACTGAAAAGACTCCAAGTACAGTACTTCACTAATTCATGTTCATAATATTAGGATTTTATTCTCTCAATATTATATTTTTGTATCCTCAGTTTACTCCTGACCTTCGCTAAACCCCATCTTCATCATCCTCTTCTGTTCAAATTGGTTTGGATAAACTGATCGCAGACTAATACTTCTAATGCACTTCAGTGACATCATATCACATCTGGGTGCTTCTATTAAACTGGTCCAAAAACAGGACATGGGGCTAAAAATTCAAACCAGATATAGACTAATTTTTCAAATAAAATACATTTTTATACTGTTTTACATTAAGTTTAATACAAAAATCTGCATGTAACACGGTCTAAAGGACACAACTATTACCCACTACTATTTTTTTGAATATCTCTTTATTCTCTCACAGGTACATTTTGGGGATCAAACTAATCATGCAAGGGAGACTGTTTCACAAAAATGACCGCTGTTGCAAAATCACTCATGATTTATATGTGTTTAACTGAGCAGGTTCTGTATGTAATGCCAGTGGACATGATGGATTACACACAAAACCTGGAATGAGACTGAGATTCATGAAAAACCCACACAGTGTAACACAGTGTCTTTATGTATAGCGCTATATAAGACCATTTACAGCCATGTTTTCAGATCAATTGCACTCACACCTATGTAGCTTTTCATGCCCTAATTTTGGTCCTATTTTTGGCCCCAATATTTGATTAAAAATGCATTAATTTTGGGATGGCTCAGAGCAAGAGTTAAATTTTTTTTGGCATTTATCTGAGGTTATCATTAGGTCCATTATGGGGGTAAATATGTCTATATTTACCTTTTATTATTGGGTCTAAAAAGCTGGAAAAGTACCAGACACCAAAATGAACCCAGTTTCATAGAAGCATCCATCTGAATACTGATATTAAACTTCAGCCTAATCTACTGTATCACTACAGCGGCTGCAGTTTGTGTCTCACTCTGCAGTATTTGGTGTGTTTTCTTTGTTTGTTTCTTTATAAGGAGTCATTAGAGTCCTAAGTGGGCCCTCACATTTTACTGCTGGCTCTGCTGAGGTCTGCTCGAGCTGAACGTTTTCACCGGTGGCCCCTACAGAGCTGGCACCGAGCGTAATTGCAGCGAGTTAATGAGGATTTAACAAACGTAGAATGCAGACGTTTGCTGTTGGCGGGTCCCTCTGCAGACACGTCTTGTTTACAGCTCCTCCGAGATCCTTAAAGGCAAATTAAACCCATTCCCTGTTCACTCATCCACTGGATTGAGCTTTATGTGTGTGTGTTTGTGTGTGTGTGTGTATGTGTGTGTGTGTGAAAAGAAACATGGGCGTCTTTTCCACTGAAGATGCCATAAAACTGCACACAACCAGAGAAAAACAACAAGATGCCGCACTGGTTCTGGGTGCACATGAAAGCTGAATGTCACAGATTCCAGAGCAAACATAAGAAGAAACTCACAGTCCTTATCTTTACACCCGGTCTCACACTCTTTGTGTTTGAAGCTGAGTGGAATGTGTAAACTAGATAAGCAGAAAATGACTCCGAGACTTTGTATCACACAGCAGAGACACACAAACACACACAGGTATGACGTCAGCTAAGCAAATCAAGATGTAATGTGTACAGTATGGGCTGGGTCCACATGAAGATCAGCAGGAACATGAAATCAGCGCCTTCTGCTTCTGCAACACATACAGATGTTCCATGCAAACTCCTCATCATGGGACTAATGGAAGGTTATCTTATCTTATCTTATCTTGTCTTATCTTATCTTATCTTATCTTATCTTATCTTATCTTATCTTATCTTACACATAACAACTTATACATAGCCACAACATACCTAAAATTCACCTGAACGTTAAACTTATATAGCAGTGTTTTTCAACCCTAGGGTCGGGACCCCACGTGGGGTTGCCTGGAATTCAAATGGGGTCACCTGAAATTTCTAGTAATTGATAAAAATAAATATAAAAACTTTCTAATAAAAATATATGGTGAGTTGAGAGACAATCTCAATCCATAAAAGACAAACTGTGAGTCTGAAACTGCAGCACTGTGGTTCTGTTTATCTGTCAAATGTTCATTGTGGTCAGTTTCAGATGCTGCAGCTCTTTCATAATTCATAGTTTGAGTTCTTGTTTGTTCAGTATTAATTGTCAGCCTTGTAAATCACAGCTGGACTGACTGTACATATCCTGATCAAGGAAAATCAAATTCTCCCTTTGTGCAGTAATCTACACCTGGCTTTTCTGCCTCCGTCCATAATAATATACATTATATAGACTAAATATTGTCTAAAACGAACTTTTTTTTTTTTTTTTTGCAACAAAGTATAGCGAACTATTACTTGTTCAAAAACAAATTAATTTTAGCAAAAAAACAAAGTCTCCGTTTTGAATGTCTGGGGTAGCCAGAAATGTGTGATGTTAAAATGGGGTCTTGAGCAGAAAAAGGTTGGGAACCACTGTCATATAGGATCTAACATTACATTTCCACTTAAAAAGTTTCATAAATAGATACATTACCTCTTGGCTATGTTAGCAGTTAGCACATTTATGCTAGTGTACTTATGCTAATAAATTAAAGGTATTGCTCTAACATTTTACATGGTTAAAATACATGAAAATAGTGACACAGATAGAAGTTATATGTGTTATCAAATTAAAGTTAGCAAATGTACTTAGCATGAACAATCTGAGCAACAGGAAACAAAACCTGATTCTTGCTTTAACAACACAGCTAGCATTAAAGATAGCATAACGATTTGTGAATTCTAAGATTAATTTGAGTAAATATTAATGAACTGAAATGCCTGAATAAATAAATAATATGACAGAAGTGTGACTCAAACCCCAGTGTGCCATCAGTTAGCATGCTAATGCTAGCCCGCTTATGCTAAGGCTAAATTCAAAAGTTTTTTTCAACATTTTACATGGTTAAAATAAATCAAATTAATGACAAAAGTACACTCAGGTATAAGTTATATGCATCATTACATTAAAGTTAGAGGGATGTGGTTAGCATTAGCAAACAGAGCAACAGATAACAAATCTAGCTCCTTGTTTAAATCACACAGCTAACATTAAAGATAGCAAAACCATATATAAATTGAAATGATTAACTTTAGTACATATTAACAGTGATTAAAAACTTGTCGAATTGGAATGCCTGAATAAAGAAACAACACAATAATGTTGCAAGTGGAATCTGAAATGACCACATTTGGACAATAGGTGCTCAGTTGTAGGAGGGGGTCAGAGGTGAGCTAATGCTGAAAGCAAACAAATGAATCCGAGAACATTGTACTGACTTAGTATTTTCAGAGAGATGTTTAGTGTAAGTCTATGGGAACCTGGGCTTTTTAGAGCAGCATCTAGTGGCCACTGGTGGTATTACACTTAACATTCTTTAACGTACTTACTGCATTCATTTTTGCTTCATTTTGCCTCTTCCTCATAATGGGTGTCTTACTACTGTCACACTGGGGCGCCGTAAAGGGCGGGTAAACATGACTAATTCATGGGGCCCAGCATTTTTGGGGGGTCCATAGAGCAGTGGAGGGGGTCCAGTGGATACAGGTTAGAGGGTGTGAAAATGTTGTGTAAGGTCCACTGTAAAATAGAGGTATAGAAGCTGGGACTTGGAGATTGAAACCATGTTAGGTTTCACTTCATGTTAGAGTTAGTTACGTTAGTTATAGAATACTACCCCTACCCCACGTACACCCCCCACCCCCGTTCCAACAATCTAACAAATCGACAAGATGGTGAATTTTATGAGGGGTCCACAACGTTTAAGTGGCAGCGCCGCCGGTGTCATTTATGATGTTTGCGTGGATCAGAGTGAATTAAAAAAGATGAAACCCTGGATCTAATGAGGAACATAACATGCCCGCACTTGAAACCCCTCGGCCTTCAGTCCACGCCAAAGTTTTTGCACAAACGGACGAACAGACGGATGACGAACCGATGACAAAACCCTGCAGCGAGGGCTGAGAGTAAAAACCAACCACTGTAGTAAAAGGTGAGGAGGTCTTAAGGTGTTTGTAATCTACACCTTCCCCACTTGATGCAAGAAAACATATGCAAACAAACACAGAAAACCTTAACATCCCAAATGAATCCTCAAACCAGACCTTTAACCCCCAACTCATTGTGGGGTCCACCAGTTAAGTTCCCACCAAATCACAGGACCCCATGAATACAGTCAGATCTTGGTTTTCAGAACCCACAGACATAGAAAACCAGGCTCACACTGAACACTCCACACACCACACCCTCCATCAGGCCTCACACTGGTCGACCTTAAACCTCCCCCCAGCCGTGGCCCCATGCCGAGACCCCCGGTGAGTTTGGGGTTTCACCAGCTCTGTGGGAGGTGGGGTCTGTCAAAGGTACCGAGAAGTCACGGAGTAGAAAGAACAAGGAGCCAAAAGAGGCAAGAAAAACAAAGACCAAGGACAATGAGAGAGACTGTAACATGATCTGTCCAAATCTGTCATCTCTCTGGGTGTTATTATGCAACAGGTTCACTGCACCAGGTGGAAGTAATCCTTTCCCATAAGACACAAACTCACTCAGATTGCACAATAAAAGATTTGAAGATAACAGAAAAACTGGCTGCTGATTCACATCTGACGTGTTTCTAAGGAAGTTTACTTTCCTGCTGCTGAAAACTTGATTTACAACATAATAAGACATGATTTTTTTAAGCCGTGCTCAGAGAAAGTTCATCATATGTTCATGTTAGGGAACAAAACAGTATTTCCTTATTTAAAGAGGTGGTAAAGAGCTGCGTTTCAGTTCTATGCAGCTAAACTCTGGAATTGTCTTCCTGATGATGTGAGACAGACCTCTACTGTGACAATGTTTCAGTCCAGGCTGAAAACAGCTCTGTTCAACTGTGCATAGAACAACTGAAAGGTTTCTATCTGCACTCTCCACTTGTACTTTGTTTTAATTGATTATTATTTATGTTTTATTGATTGTTTTAATTGTAACTGTGTGTTTTTAACCTGTCTCTTTTCCATTTTTGTAAAGCACTGTGAATTGCCCTGTGTATGAATTGTGCTATACAAATAAATCTGCCTTGCCTAAAAGTCTGCATATTGTTTACATCAGAAGACGAACAGGTACTTTTGTAACAGTCCAGGCTCTGACATGTCTGCAACCCATAAAGACCCAGTTCTACTTATGTATCAGTTCCCAAATAATTTTTTAATCTCTATTTAACCTTTCTTAAGTGATTTATCACCATCTATTCTAATATTATCCTCTGTATTTTGCATTTATCCAATGTAAATCATGTATTTTCCGATACAGTCACGGAAAAAATTATTAGAGCATCAAAAGTCATCAAAAACAATGGTTGTGCATTGAAATACTAACTCCTGTGTGTATCATGTGACTGAAACAGACAGAAAAGAAAACATGGAATGTCTAAAAGCGTTGTTTTAGTCAGTACAATGCCATAGATTTTTATGTAAGAACTGGAGTGATTTTGGTTATTATCAAGAAAACATGGAAAATGGATAGATATCAGCTCTGAAATTAAACTACTATGAGTTATTTTTGTTGTTATCATTATATTTGTCCAAACAAATGTACCTTTAGTTGGACCAGGCATTAAAATGAACAAGAAATTGAAGAAAACAAGGGTGGTCTAATAATTTTTTCTGCGTCTGTATTTAACTCAGTGATCATGTAGGTGGTCATTAAAGCTCAGATTAAAGTGGAAGGTTATTATATAACAAACAGTGAAAAATTAAGAAAAAGTGTTTCTTTCGGTTAAATCTCTCATTAACTGAACATAAACCCAGTGTGTCCATCCACTGTCACTGATCCAATTCCATGGGTTTTACTGGTGAATCAATGTTGTAGAAGATGACGGTGTTTCCACGGTAACTATGGAGCCTCTGAACGTCCAAATGGGTCATATCTGATGACCATGTAAAGATGACAAACTGCATTTTACACCAATATTTTTAAATGTATGTAAATATACATATATATAAATATACGTATTTCATTCAAAGAAAGACTTACATATTCATGATACTTAGGCTATGACTCAGGTTTTACAGATTTGATGAAAAATTGGTGACGAAAGTCAAATGCAGCTTTAAAAGTAGACACTTTTTTGGAAGTGCATGGTGTAAAAAGCCTGGAAATTTGTGCTGAAATGTAGAAAGTAAACAGAAAATGTATAAAACATACATCCTCAACCATTATGGATAACCATTAAGGCTATTATTATTTAGAAGGGGACAGGAAATATAAGATCTAATTCATCCTGCTCCTTTTCAAGCATGGGTGTGTACATGTTTGTTCACTTGATGATTACACTGGGTTACAAAAAAATGTTTTTTACATGTTGTCTAGGTTTTTTCAACTGAATTCGGACCATTTTGCACCGCTAAATCCAAAAATGACATCTGTTTTTCTCAGTCAGGTCAGGTTTTTTTGCTAATTTGATTTTGAAAAATTTGATCTTCTCACAAAATTGATTACATTTTTATGACTTTATCAGTTGATTTTTTATATAGTTCTCACCCAATATAGGTTTTAAGAGAAAAAAACAATAGTTTGATCACTTGATTCCTGTTAGGTACAATGGTGTATTCACCGCAGATGTAGCAGAATACATCAGGCTTATTTTTGCAAGATCTTCTAGTCGAAGCCATTTCATTCACCTGTAATATTAAAAAAAAAACATTAATCATAAATTGGCAAAAGTCAAATCTTCAGAACTCGTTTATTGCAAGAAATATGAAAGAATTTTGTATCATATGATGTGAAAATGCCCATAAATGTAAGCAAAAATGTTAAAAAGCCAATATGTAGCATAGTTCAGAAAGTTGACCTGATTGAGCAGAATTAATGTGATTTTTGGATTCAGCACACCAAAATGATCCTAAATCAGCTCCAAAAACTTAAACAATAAATTTGTTGTTGACCAGTGTTATTGAATGTTTGCTGATGAAATGCACAACCATGAACGAAATAAATGAAATGAAAAAAAATGTGCAGATACAGAAAACCTCTGAAGTGACAAAGTACTTCATTGTTTCTGCTCCACAGTACGCAGTATTCCCTGACGCTGTGCCTCAGTCTCATTCATTTCAAGGTTTGTTTTTATCCTGTGTCACTGTGTCCAACTTTATCTGTTGTTTTGAAGAACACAAAGTCCTCGAATCTTCAACCGATGTGATAAAACACTTCCTCAGTAGATCCTGACCCACTTAACCGCACGTCTGGTTTCGGGCGTGTGGGGTTGCATTTCCATTTCCGAGCAGTGAAAGTCATGGGCGACACACAGCTGAGACACTGTGACCTCATAGCCAGGAATTCTGGGAATCTGTGAGTAAATGAGCCTCCATGTGTTTCCATTTAGTTTTCCGTGATTGAGGCAAACTGCGGAGCCTCGGGGGGGCATCGGGCTGAGGGAGGAAGACGAGGAAAAGAAAGTGAAAAAAAGAAAGACCAGGGAGACCAAACATTTAACAGCCTTTTGCTCATGTTTATGGCTTTTATTGACCACAGAGGGAAAGAAAATACAGAAACAAGAGGGAAAAGGAGAAAACAGAAAGACAGTAACCTGACATTTACCCGCATGGAATCAGTTCAGTCCAGTTTTCTTATGGGATTGTATTTTTATGATGAGCTTCTGAGTTTTATTTACAGTCAAAAATCCAACACACACTTGCTGAAGACACTTTTTATATATTCAATATGGATTCAGTTGAGGTAAAGGGTCAATGTGTCAGATTTTCTTACCCTCATGTTGTTGTGTGAAGTTTGTGTTGGAATCTGAGTAACAGGGTCAATTATTTTGCAGCAATGTGGCTATGCAGATGGTACTGTGTCTTGGTTGTTGTTCTAATTACACAAAATGTGTTCATTCTATTTTCATTTGTTTTGGTTAATACCTGACAGGTTGGGCCTCTGAGTCAGTATGTGGAACTTTTAATTTGAGTCTGTTCCCCAACGAGTACTTTATAGTGTGACACTGCCCGTTAAAACTAGCATTTTCACACCTTTACCTCTTCCCCAAGGTTATTATTGTTAGCGAAAACTAACGAAATGACGAAAGCTAGAATTGAAAAAACATTTTCGTTAACTGAAATAAATAAGAACTATAATTAAAAGAAAAAAATGCTAACTAACTGAAACTGTATTGTGTGCTTACAAAACTAACTAAAACGTATAAAAATTCTGGATAAAATTCCCTTTGTTTTCGTCTTTGTAAATGTCGGATTGATACAAAATCGATTTATTTCGCTCTAGCAATTTTAGCTAGCGGCACCATTCGACACTTCACAGTCCGTCTTCTCGTCACTTGTCGTTTAGACTCGTCTTCTGGTCTCCACTCTACCTGGAAACATGGAGACTAAAGTTGGGAGAAAGCAGCAGAGTCCTGTCTGGGATTTATTTGAATATAACAGCGAGGAAGATAAAAGATATGAAAAAATGAAAACTAAACTAAAACTAAGCATTTAAAAAAAAAAAGGAAACTAATAAAAACTAGCAAACCTGCCCTAAAAACTAATTAAAACTAACTGAATTAGAGAAAAAAAAGTCTAAACTAAATCAAACTAAACTATGATGACAAATCCAAAACTATTAGAACCTTGCTCTTCCCTATTGTTCTTGATCTCTATGGCAGAGGTAAGCAGCCGTGCAGATGGGGGTAATTTCTGTTTTAGCCTCTGCTGATTTCATCTTTAAGTCAGCTGGCTAGCTCAGACTTTGTATGAGGTGCTTATGATGCGCTGAAACACGTCTGTGTTATTTGGTCTGTGCAGGATCATGTTTTGAGGGGTTCGCTGACCGGAGGTTTTTGTATCTGTGCTACTTTTGTCAGGAGCGAAAAAGAATAAACGGAGAGTGCCTCCAAAGTTGCGAGTCTCGTCTTTAAACACAACGCAGACTCCGACACCACTGGTTATATCTGGATGTCTTATAGATTATCAGTATTAGCTTAATTTTTGGCTTTGAAGGGAAATAATAGCTCAAAACAATATAAAGCTCAGTATATATGATCTCATTTTATAGTCTTATGTTCTAATCCTGGTTTATTGATGAATTAGAAGTGAAATAAATGTAAAATGTTCAATAGTACAGATTTATTTATTTGGGTTTGTATCATTTTCAATTAGATGTACAGTTCAATAGTTCAGCTTCTGACATTCCAAAATAGTCATTTACTATTAGGTGGTATTGAAATGTCTTCTTCAAGCTACCACAAGTATAACTGTTATTGTTATTATATCAGCCTTTACAAATCCACCATTGGTTAAATTCTATTGTCATTGAAATCTGTTAGATCCGTGACAGTGGTTTCTCTGTAGAGGACTCAGGTTTTCTGCAGAAATCCATATGTTCACTCCTAAATTCTTCAGTTAATCAGTTGGATAATCTCAGGAAATGATCAGTTCCAACCACAAAAACAGACTTCAACACAAACTTCAAGCACAAATCTTATAAAATGAACCTTTAAATGTTGATGTTTCATTGTGGTTTTTACATATTTATGGTGCCTCTCTTCCTCCCATCTGGGTTTTATAGATTTTCTTTAGACATTAACGGAAAGTTGAAAATAAAGTCTGATCCCTCCCATTGGACTTAATTTCTGACCCCAAAAAATTGTATTACAGTCAATGTTGAGAGACAAATAATATTTTGATGCCGTTTTAATAATTCTATCATTTACTCAAATGATGTTTGTCAGTTTAAAGATAATTTTCCAAGTGAATAAAGTGTGTTTGTTTTAAAACTGATGAAGTAAAATGATCAGACTGGAAACATTTTCCACCTCTTTAATACATTTACACCTCATTCTTAAAGATTTAGGTGAAATACGCAGTGCTAACAAAGGTTTTGGTTTTGATCACATGTGAAAAAATGAGACTTTCACCCAAAACTAAATGGTGTTTTACTGCCTGGATGACAAATTAGGATCATTTTTATGTGCAAAATTATTCTTCAAATCAATAAACATCATGCGTGTAATTGGTGGCATAACTCAAACATGATCCAAAACTTATTCTCTCAATTCTGCTCCTCATATTTTTTATAGTTATATAGTTAAAAGAGACCAAAAATGCTTCACAGGTTATGAAAAAACAACTCAGACACATTTTGACAAAGAACATAAAACATTAATCCATGGTTTTTCCTATGCATTTTGTAATAAAAATAGATTTCTTTGACTGTGAGAAAAGCACCACTTAATCCACAATAATAAGAATATTTTGACTGAATTATTTTGAGGCGCATTGTGACGTTAGTTTGAAGATGAAAAATATAAATAAACCATGTGCAAATCTTTAAAGTGCATGTCATTTCATCACCCTCAGAATAGTCTCTGTTTATACCAAAGGAATACAGTGGAGACAGGGATAAAATTAGCCAAACGAAGGGAAAGTTGGATTGTTTCATGTACTGTTGGACTTCGTCACAGCCTAACGGTGTTATAAATGTTATAGTCTGTCTCTTAAATCCTACAGGGGTGTTTTCCAGAGAGCCAGCAGCAGTGGAAAGCAAAACAATGAGTGATGTAAGAGACCGGGGGTAAAATAACACAGGACACTGTAAATGTGTCATTACAGCCTCAGAATAATGAGCTATGAACATAAACACTTCACGTAGAATCACAGAAGGACACAGTATCACTTCCCCCCCGCCTCCCGCTGTTACATAAAGATAGAAACGCACACACAGTCATTTACAGATGCACAACATCAGTACGTGTTTAAGTCGTTGCCCCCCCCCACACCACCACCACCACCACCACCGTTCCCCCCTCCCCCCCCCCTTGACCCCTGGCCTCCTTCCGTTCCCACAATCCTCTCCTCTCCTCTGGCCTCCCACCATTCCTCTCTCTCTTCTTCCTTTCCTCCCCCCCCTCCCCCCGGTCTCTGTAAAGGCTGCAGGGTCGGTGTCCGGAGGCCCCGCCCGCCTCGAACAAACACACTGAAATAGACAGAAGCAGAGGAAGCTGGGAAATGTGGCCGGAATGGAGGCCGTTGAACACATCACTGAGCCCGGACCAGGGACCGAGACCTGGATTACACCCTAAAGATTATAATTTAAACGCCAAACATTTATGTAAATGGTGACAACATTCGAACAGAATCAAAAAATGACTTGCTGTTGATATGTTTTCCAGTGTTACGACCCATGGGGCACGGTGGAAGGGGCGGGACTTCAAGTCGCCATAGCAACAAGAACCAGAAGTTCAGTGTTACACTTGGTCTTGGGGTTACCGAGACGCAAACATGATGCGAGACTCCCCTCCTTCCATGTCCCTGACAAAAAAGAGCAAGTTAAAAAAGAAATGACCAGCAATCAACCAAACTGCAATTTGAGAGATTTATTTATACAAGAACATAAAAAAGTGAAATCAGGAAGGGAATCAAAGTAATGAAAATAACAAACAGAATAATACTTTAAGGCTACTATGCTTACCTACCAACATAAACCAAGAAACAGGAGGAAACTCAAAGAAAAGATTCCGACCTTTCGAGTCCGATCACAAAAAGAAGCTCTCCAAACACAGCTACAGGTTACTGGTCAAATGAGGGGGATGGGAAGAGAGGAGTCCACAGGAAGGAGGGTGAGTCAGCTTTATATTTTCCCGCTCACCGCTGAGGAACCAATCATCAGAAAGCACTTCAGCACCACACCTGCAACTCATCCTCACTCAAAACACAACCTACAAAGAGAAAAACATACCCATACACAGAAGAGAAAAGAAAAACTACAAAAAACAACAACAGAATATCACTAACCCTTAACATTCAGTTAGATGCATCTGCTGTCTTTACGTCATAATCTGTTCATTATTGTTTCTCTCATTCACTAGTATTCATAGTCAAAAATATGCACTGTGAGGTCACAATGACCTCTGACCTTTGGCCACCAAAATATAATCAGTCCATCCTTGAGTCCAGGTGAATGTTAGAATGTCCACATTAGGAAAAAATAATACTGAAGTGTAAGAATGGACACACATGAAATAACAGCGACCTTGACCCTTGGCTTCCAAAATAAGTTCAACTGTTCATTATTTTCAATTGAATGTTTGTACTGAATTTGAAGAAAGATCTTTGAGGCACTTCTGGGATTTCATTCACAAAAAATAACGTGCGTGAGCTTGAAAACCCTCGGCCTGACTTATCAGGTGCACTACTGCCCCCAGTGGCCTGACTTATCTGTGCATGGTCAAGTTTTAGGACAGACGGATGGACGACAAACTGATGACAATACCCTGTGGCCAGTGTGACTGAGGGTAAAAATGGGAGATAATGATCTCAAACTAAACTTGCCCTTTGACCTTTAGCCACAAAAATCATTTCACTTCATCCCTGCATCCAAGTGTTTCCATTTATGACAAATTTTATGATATTCTGTCCAGCTATTTCTGAAATATTGTGTTTTAAATGTAACGGACTGAACATAATTCTTATTTTCATTATATTAATGTAAATATAATCATCAATATTATATTTCCCTTATAATCCTAAACACAGTGGACCTTTAAAAGAATAAAACTAGATATTTTTCACTGATATATTTATGGAAGACTTTTTTTTCTTTCTTGTCCATGTAAAAAAATCTATTGAACATATTCTCTATTAGTGATAAATTGTATGATACTGTAATAAAAATGTGAAAGTCATAGTATAACACACACTGGATTTGTCAGACTGGTTGTTTCCTAGAGGCTGAAACTGGTTAATGAGTGTATTTATGTGATTGACATATAGACCAAACCTGGGAACTGAACGGGCTGAACATTATGAAAACAAACATCCACCCATGCCTCACTGACTCTGGAGCGTTTCCAGGAACCGGCACTGTGGTGTGTATTTCAGTGTGTGTTTGAGACGCCGGTGGGAAACCAGGCAGATGAAAGAGTTAATACCATCCCTGGTGTTTATCTCATTAAACCATCAGGCCGCAGATCAAGTGTGTACTTTAAATGTGTGTGTGTGTTCATGACAGGAAGGAGTTGTGTATCTCCGTTATTCAGAAACACCTCTCGGAGTCCAGAATCCGGAGCTGTGTTTACTTCAGCGCTGGACGGAGAAAGTGTGCGATGTCTTTGAGTAAACATGTGCTTGGGCTGATGCCAGCTGTGGTCAGGCCGCAGCTTTTCCTGTGGATTTGTTCAGACCGCTCCACAACAGGAAGTGAAGAGGTTAAAAATGGAGTCTCTGGGAATGGAGGACCACAGCACCACCTTTAAGAGACGTCATTAGAAGTTATTTCAGCAAAGTAGGACGCCCCAGTGGGTGAGGGTCTGCCTGGAGGGGTCAGCGTGGAAGATTTAGGGGGAGCTATTCACAGAAATGGGGCAAAAGGTGCATATTTATGTTTTAATGTGTGTGTGTGTGATCACCTGAAAATAAGAACTGTTGTGTTTGGTTTATGTCATAATGGTTTTACAGTCAGCTCAATTCAGATACAATTCAGATTCACATACCATTCATCCATCTGCCCATCCATCCGTCCATCCATCCATCCATCCATCCGTCCGTATGTCCATCCATCCATCCGTTCATCCCTCTGCCATCCGTCCATCCCTCTGTCATCCATCCATCCATCCCTCCCTCCCTCCCTCTGTCATCCATTCATCTGTCCATCCGTCCATCCATCCATCCATCCATCCATCCGTTCATCCCTCTGTCGTCCGTCCATCCCTCTATCATCCATCCATCCCTCCCTCCCTCCCTCCCTCTGTCATCCATCCATCTGTCCATCCATCCATCCATCCATCCATCCATCCATCCATCCATCCATCCATCCATCCATCCATCCATCCATCCATTTTCTGAACTGTTCATTCCTCATCACAGCTGTAGTCTATCCCAGTTACCACTGGGATAAACCCTGGATGTGTCACCAGTTCATCAGAAAGCATCATGTACTATCACTTATTACTCTTAGTATCACCATCAGTGGCAGCACAGTGCCATAGTGGTTAGCACTTCAGCCTCACAGCAGGATGACCATCAAAGACATGTTAATTCTCCTGTTAGGGCCCTTGACCACAGTGCTAATGAAGGTCTGGAGTTGGTCCTTGAGCATCTTCTATGGCAACTTAAGAGTGATGTGGTGATGTAGTGGTCAGCACTTCCATCTCACTACTATAAGGCTCTGATTGAATAGTTCTCCACTGGGGTGGAGCCTTTCTCTGTTCTCTCCTGCCAGTTAACACCAGCTACTTATAGGTTAACTCTCCTGTCAGAGTTACCACAGTCCTGATGAAGATGTGGAACTGACCCTCAGGCACCTCCAGTAGGAGCTCACTGCTCCCACTGTGCTAGTGCTAATGCTAATGCTAGGTGCTGTGCAGAGATTGAATTTTCCTACTTGGGTAATAAAGTGTGTTATTACCTCTGCCAGGAGGTATTGTGATTGCTTTGCTTTGTGTGTGTGTTTGTTTGTTTGTTTGTTTGTTAACAAGATAACTTAATAAAGTTATAGACAGATTTTCAGAAAACTTTCAGGAAATGTTGATACTGGCACAAGGAAGAAACGATTAAATTTTGGTGGGGGGGGGGCACAGGAGCCCACTGATCTGCCTTGGCAGAGGTCTGCGCTCTCCGAGTGCTTTTCTTGTTCTTTAACTGTTTTACAAGCTAAGCTAGCAGGAAATCTCAGTAAATGTTGGAAAATCTGAAAATGACAGTGCAGCTGTACAACAGGTTGAAAAAGTACATTTATGTGCATATTGTTTTAATGTGCATAATCAAATGAGGGAGGATTAGACCCACACTCAAGATTAAAACAAAAAGTATGAAATTTTGAAAAAAGTCATAGTATCACAAAACTAAAGTCATCATTTTTCAAGAAGAAAGTGATAATTTTATGAGTATAAACTGAATAACAAGGGGAAATATCAGAGAAAATTTAGGAAATAGGGCATCACCGTAAATTATACTGTAGTACAGGTTTCACAAATAATGAAAAATAAATAATGACATTTCTTTTTCTTTTCTTTTTTTAAATCAGACTACACAGGTTTTATTGGTAAATCAGTGTTGCATAAGATGATGGCGCTTCCACGTTCACTATGGAGCCTCTGAACTTCCAAATGGGTCATACTTTATACAACTGAAAGGGTTAAGACAGTGTTGACGTAATAATATGTGTCAAATCTCTCTCATAACTTTCATTATAATTGATCAAATGGATCAGCAGTGGCAACAGAAATAGAACAAGAACATGACTTTAGCAGCAGAAACCAGTTAAAACATGATTATCTGTCTAACAGAATAGTTGGACGTGATCTGTAGGTAAATCCAGACAGTCTGTCTGCTGAGGAGATACAGAGCTCTGACTAAGAATAAAATGTTCCTATGCCTTCGACAGGAAAACACAGCATTGTTTAGTTTATTAGGGAAGAGATCCATCAAGGAGGAGAAATGGGCTCGTCCCACTCCGACCAATGTGAAGACGAAGAGGAAAACAGGAGGAGATATGGAAAGAATGTACAGAGCGAGGACAGTGACCATCAAACCACAGCAGCGTGCATGGATGTGAACTGCAGTAACCCCACAAGCAGCAGAAAGACAGGGAAGGAAAAGGAGAAAAAGAACAGCGACATTTTCAGACAGAAAAGGAAAGGAGGAGTTGTCGAAACGATGGTGGACGGGACAGGAAATCTCAGAGGAATCCACAGTGTGTTTACCGCCGAAAAAGAACAGATACTTATGTAAAAACGCAATGAGGGAAAAGCAGAGGCACTGGGTGGAGAAATGAAAAAGTCAGACTCTACCTAAAGTCTGTTTGTGTAAAATAGAATAGAATAGAATAGAGCTACCCCAATATATGCAACAATATGAATAAAAAAATAATACGGCAGAAAATAAGAACAGAGTAAATATAAAATTACAAAAACTAAACAATAAGAAAATAGAACATAGAATTTTACAAAAAGTATAATAAGACTAGAACTAAAAGTAGAATAAAAATAAAAATAGACATAAAATATGAATAGAGACAATATTAACAGTATGTATATCTATGGACTCAAGTCTATATAAAAAATAGTGCATTTATGTTTGGATAAATATTGTTATCGCATAAACAGAGGGTTTTGCACAAACTGCTGAGGATTACTGCACCAAAGCAAAGGAAACTGAACCTCATGTCTTATGAAGATTAATTTTACTAAAACCATCTCAGAACCAGGATGTTTGAATTCAGGTGTTTCTTTTCTAACAGGGGTCTGGGACACGAAACAATAATGACTATTGTCAGAATATAGTTTTATATTGGGATAAATATCACTGCACTGGTTAGATTGGTTTAAATTATTATCTTTGCTTCCAAAATGCCTCAGAGATGGTTTTTACTTGATTTTTCTCGACATTGATTTTTTTTTTAAAAATCCATGACTATGATTTTACCTCTAAATTTCCAAAATATTTTTCATGCTCTGTCTGTAAATAAAAATTTTCTACCACAACCAACCATCTATTTTCTCCACATCTCATTTAGGAAGAGAAAACTCCCATTAAACTTCAAGGAAATATTGATGTTTATAAACTATATGGACAAAAATATTGGGACATATCATGTCTACAGCTGGAAGATCTCGTGTCCAGACTCCTGAAATCTGATTGGTTAAAGAAACAGTCCCGATGCTGTACAGTTTAAGTTACATGAGCCTTCACTACTCATTCTGAAGGTCCAGGGCAGATTAAATTGACCCTGGCGACACATAGAGACTGAAATCTGATTGGACAAAATATCTTCTATCCACATACATGTACTGGAAGCACAGCAGCCAAAAGAAACGCTAAGAAATGAAGAGAATCGTCTACTGGGAGCAAATTAATACGATTTCATGGAACAAATATTACAGTTTAGGCTGTAAATGTAAGTCAGTGTTTCTTGATCAGTGTATTTTTATTCATATTCATTTCAGCCTTTCAAACATACAAAAAGAAAGACAAATACTGAGACATATAACAGAGGTATAAGATGCCACAAAAAGTAAATTAATTAAAATTAAAATAAAAAAAATAAATAAAAATTAAAGGGTTCCACTATGTTATTACCCAATCACTTTGTACACAGCGCACATTATCCAGAGTCAAGGTGCATTATCAGCTGTTCTACATAAGAAATAAAAGGATGCCATACCACATTAACCCTTTCATGCATAGTGGTTACTCCAGTGGACAGCTGTTCTCTTGTATATTCATGGATTTTGTTGCTCTTTTCATTTTCTTTTTTTTTTTTTTTACACATATCTTTATTGAAGTCTTAAGACACTACATATCTTTTCTGACATGAATTGGTAACATTATGTAGATCTCTCCTGAGCATAAATCCCCAGAATCACAAGCCCTCCCCCTAGTTTTCACACAATTCATCAGTAAATACATGTTTCTGTGTCAAAAATTAAGCGTGTGGTATCCAGCTGAGTGGAAATTTTTGCAATTTCATGAAAAATAGAAAAATAGGTTCATAAGAATTTTTTTTTTCATTATTAATTTTTTTATGTATTTTTAATTTTTTTAAAAAATTATTTTTATTATTTATTTATTTTTTATTTATTTTTCAGAAGAAATTTTTCAATCGCATTGTTTTTTTCATGCCTAAAGAGGAATAAAAACACTCAGGAAAAAATTTTGATCAAGGTTCTCATAATTCGTGCATGAAAGGGTTAAACTTCCCCATTGATCCATTCAGTGTGAATCTAATCTTTTCTATTTTAAGGAAAAACATGACATCACATATCCACCTGCCAAAGGAGGGGGGTCTGTCATTCTTCCAGTTTAAAAGAATGAATTGCTGTGCTAAAAGGGAGGAGTAGGCGATACTATTTAATTGTGGCCTTTGTAGAGGGAGATCTTCTAACAGTACGCCAAAAAGTCCAAGGGGTCAAAGGTCAGACCTGAAATTGCTGAATACTTTTCAAATATTGAAGACCAGAATACAGTTAGGCTTGAACATGAGCAAAAAGTGTGAAAGAGAATAGCAGGTGCTTGTCTATAACTGTCACAATAAGTCAGTGTTTGTGATGATGTTTACACCCGTACAGAAGGCCCTGATGGCCCACCGCTGTTACATATACGTATTAAACACTCTATTATCAGCGCAGTGATATCTTTTTGCTTGGTTCAGTGTCAGGAAGCTTCACACAGTCATAGTGTGGTGAAGTTTGTACAACAGTGGATCTGTTTTAGTCCAGGCTGATCTGAGATGTGTGTGTTTTCTGTCACACACAGATACAGTCGAGTTCAGCCATACGCGATGACATAAATGCTGAAGTGAAAGTGTGTGAATGAGACCTATAGGAGCTCCCACTGCCACCACAAAGGCCCCTGTCACATGTCCAACAGATACATAGCAACTCGCTGACGTCAGTTTGTTCATCTCAACCTCAGAATGCTGATCTATTCATCAGACGCTCAGCAGCTGAAGGCCACAGCCCTACCGGTCGGTCAACGCAGATCTGTTCACAAATCTGCACCAAAGAAACATTTGTTCTCCAGACCTTCAGATGGACAGAGACGTCCTCTGAACCCAGCCTCTGTGTGTCAAACATACGCCTGTAGAGTTTTAGAGTAAAGAGTTTGGAGCAACTGGAGACACCAGAGGACAAGTCCATGAAGACAGCACGGATAAGATACAAACTCTAAGGAAATCACAGGAAAATGTTATTTAAAGCTTTTCACTCAAGGTCGAAAATCTGAAAAATAAAGTCAAAGCAGAAGAGTCAGAGCCTGTAGTTCCTCAACTGTCCACTGGAGACAGATGGACATGTAGGATCTGGAAAACTGGGATGGAAGACGTGTTTAGATGAGTTCACAGATTTGAACTTTATGGAACATTTTACAACAGGACAGACAGACAGACAGACAGACAGACAGTGCCTGCCCATCTCTGATTTTTACCACATAAACTCACGTCATAATGAGACAGACAGACGCAGACAGATCTAAACCCGCCGTCTGAACGCCATTGACAGAAAACACGACACCGCCACAGGTCCAGAAACTGCACTGCACGCCGCCAAGATCCAAATCCAGCCCAAGCCTCCCTAAGAGGATCAGGTCTTCTAAATATACACTGACAACAGGTAGGCTCTCAGCACAGCCACATAAGAAGATTAGCCATAAAAGATACACACAACTGGTCGGAGGTTCAGGGAACTATGGGAAAACAGCAGGGTACGACAAACCTGGAGACACACTGACACACACACTATATGGACAAAAGTATGTGGACATGATGAATTCAGCTGTTTCTTTTCTAACAGGGGTCTGGGATACAAAACCATAATGACTAATGTCAGAATACAGTTTTATATTGGGATAAATATCTTTACATTGGTTAGTTTGGATTAAATTGTTATCTTTGCTTCCAAAATGCCTCATGAGGCTTTTTTTTACTCTTAACGTTGTTTTTTGTTTTTTTTTTTATCCATGACTATCATTTTAAATCTTTTACCTCTAAATTTCTAAAATATTTTTCCTGCTTTGACTGTAAAAAATAATTTTCTACCACAACTAACCATCTACTTTCTTCACATCTCACTTAAGAAAGAAAAATCTCCCATTAAACTTTAGAAAAATATTGATGTTTATCAACTGCATGGACAAAAATATTGGGACACATGTCTACAGCTGTAAGATGTCCTGTTCATGATGATTTGAGATAAAAACATTAATATTTATGGGCAACAGTGTAAAACAATGCAACACATTTTTTTTCAGACAGTTACACTGTAGTTGTGTTTAATTGTCCACTAATAAGACGTAAAATGACTGTATTACTCACTCCATGATCAAATTTACACTTTTACCAAATCAGTGTGTTAGCATTTAGCATTAGCTCACCTCTGACCCCTCAGGCCAGAGTCCTGCACCGGGTCAGGTGCCCACAGAAACATGTGGGGACAGGTAAGAAAAAGAGAAAAAAAAGAATTTTCACGGGTACGGGCACAGGAAAAATTAAACAAAATGCGCACAGGTAGTGGGCAAGGAAGTAAAAAAAAAAAAAAAAAAAAAGAAGATTCATGATTGAAAATAATTTGCAGGACATTTAATGATGATGATCATCTAATTTCACTGTAGTTGATCCACAGCTGGTATGTCTCACTATTTACTTATTAAGTGAGCTTCACCTCCGTTTGCATCTGGACACAGATGTCATTGAGCACCAGTATTAGAGATTTATTGATGGTGTGTGTTTTAGCCAAAAATAAAGCCCTTAAAAGTGAGTTACTGTGGAGACAATGTGTTTAATCACGGGTCGGGTCGGGTTGTGGGTCTAATGTATGCGGGTATGGGAGGGTGTGGGTTGGACATGAAAAAAATGTGGGTAGTGGGTCAGGTTGTGGTACTCAGCTTTGTGGGTACGGGCATGTGCAGGTTTGGAAAAGGGAACCCGTGCAGGACTCTGCCACAGGCTTCTGTTTGGTTCAGGCTCCACCCCTTTTCCCCAAATATGGTCACTTCTGGCTCCACAAAGCTAGTGACCTGAAACTAATTTATCTGCTGTGTTGGGCTTGCCCTACGATGAACTGGTGACATGTCCAGGGTGAACCCCACCTTCACCCATAAGTACTTGTGATAGACTCCAGCGACCCCGTGACCCTAATGAGGATAAAGCAGGTTCAGATAATGAATGAATGAATGAATGAATGTTTGGCTTTGAATGACAGCTTCTGTTTATTGAATAAAATATATTTTTTCCTGACAAACAGCTCAACTGTAGTTTCGGTTAATCAGCAACACTAATAACTTTGTTGCGTAAATTTTTGATGATGGTAACTATTTCAATTTAATGAGTCAGTATTAGCATCGGCTCACCCATCAGCCCTTGTTCTTTGTGCCACCATTTTGTCCAAATATGGTCACCTCTAACTCCAAAAAACTAATGTCATGACGAACAAACTGCCAATGACTGGTTTCAAAATATCAGCTCATAAAATATTTAGAAATATCCTGGTGACTCAGTCAATGGAGGATCTAGTTCCGATCTAACTTAGAACCAGTCTTTAGTCGTAGAACCGTACTGTTTATGTACAGTCAGGTGTGAATAATTCATTGGTTTGTTTCATTATCACATCCAGTCATAATAAATCGGCCTCTGTGGTTCAGGACAGAAACACACCTGACTGTAATCACAGATCTGTGTCAACAACAACCCACTGTGGGAAAACCATGAGTGAAACAAAACGGTAAATCCACAGTGGGAGGTAAGACCTGCCCCGACCTGTCCTGTTCTCACCACATCACTCATCTGCTTTTACACCGTTTTCAGGTTAAACCACACCTTCAGATTCACACGAATTCAGAGGTAAATCACATCATGACAAACAGGTCGATGCAGAAAACACGTTTACCTGTTGTGTTTTTATTTTTCAACATTTGTGCTTAAATTTCTGTGCTGTCTCATTTTTTAGAGTTTAGTTTTAGTTCATTTCAGGTGAATTCTCCTTTTATTTTCATGACGCTAAGTCTGATTTCTACCAAAACTGAAGCAAAAACAACAAAGAAAAGATGCAAGAATATCACACATGAAAAATTCAATGAGACAAAAAAACACATATATCTTGAATTTAATTATTTATGGGTAATTTTAAGTGGTTTATTTTACATTTCAATAAATAAATCAGATCAACTCTTCACTGATTTTTACTTGTATTTAGTTTTTCAGTCTAGTTTTTGATTATACTTCAGGTTTAAGATGACGGAAGTGCTTTTTATCTTAATCAAATGACTAGATTTCGCTGAGTTTCGGTAGGTTTTTATTTGTTTTGCAGGTGTTATTGTGTTAAAAGTTGGATTTGTTAAATGCAGTGGAGAGTTATATTTATTTTATAAGGAAAAAGATCTTTTTACAGTTGCTGAAAAAGGTCGAATAAAGGATACATAACGTCCCTGTATTATTAAAACTGGGGCTGTTTTAGATTTTACATGCTCTTCTGTTTCATTTTAGATCAAGTTGCATTGACGACTGATGATGATTTTTGCATTTTTGTCTGAGTTAACATAGTTTTTCGCTGCTATTTTCATAGTTTAGGTCTTAGTTTTCATTAACAACAACAAACCTGGTGTAGATTGAAGCTCTGCAGGATCTGAGGAAAGGGTCTTATGCATGATGGATGTAATACCCTGTCAGATGTGATGAATGCCATCTGTTGAGGGGGTTGAAGGAGGCCGGTTTAGCCTCAGAGACAGAGGAAGCCTTTGAGGTGCTGAATGAATGGCTGGTCTTCCTGGAGCCAGTGTTTCAGGAAAAGGAGTGGAGCAGGAAGTGAGTGATCGTGGCGAACCAGGAAACGGGCTGCGTGCTGCCGGGCTGGTGATCCAGAGGAAACCTGGGACCCACTAAAGATACACAGAGGAACGCCGATAGAAGAAGAAGACGACAACGGGAATGATGGGATACACTGGGAGACGTGAGGACGAGGGGACAAATCTGATGAACGAATCAAGAAATGTCTGTTCTAATACGGAAAAATAAAACCAGTGTCCCTGTATGTCAGCATCATGTTCTATCAAGAATCAGTACCAGTTGTCAGGTTGTGTTCTATGTTCCAGTTCTGTGGTCTGGATGCAGATCAATCTAACAATAGAAGTGGGCGGTACTTTCAATCAATCAGTCAATCAAAGTTTATTTATATAGCACTTTACAACAACATGAAGACGACCAAAGTGCTTTACATCTAAAAGCATGATTGAATTATAAGATAGAAACAGTTTAGTCCAGTGTTTTTCAACTAAGCAAATCAAGATGTAATGTGTACAGTATGGGCTGGGTCCATATGAAGATCAGCAGGAACATGAAATCAGCGCCTTCTGCTTCTGCAACACATACAGATGTTCCATGCAAACTCCTCATCATGGGACAAATAGAAGCTTATCTTATCTTATCTTACACATAACAATTTACGCATAACCACAACATACCTAAAATTCACCTGAACCTTAAACAAATATAGCAGTGTTTTTCAACCCTAGGGTCGGGACCCCACGTGGGGTCGCCTGAAAATTTTAGTAATTGATAAAAATTAAAAAGAAAAAAAAGAAAAAATATATGTTGAGTTGACAGAGACAATCCCAATACATAAAAGACAAACTGTGAGTCTGAAACTGCAGCACTGTGGTTCTGTTTATCTGTCACATGTTCATTGTGGTCAGTTTCAGATGCTGCAGCTCTTTCACAGTTCATAGTTTGAGTTCTTGTTTGTTCAGTATTAATTGTCAGCCTTGTAAATCACAGCTGGACTGACTGTACATATCCTGACCAAGGAAAATCAAATTCTCCCTTTGTGCAGTAATCTACACCTGGCTTTTCTGCCTCCGTCCATAATAATATACATTATATAGACTAAATGTTGTCTAAAATTAATGTTTTTTTGCAACATAGTATAGCAAACTATTACATGATCAAAAACAAATTAATCTTAGCCAAAAAAAAAAAAGGTCTCTGTTTTGAATATCTGGGGTCGCCAGAAATTTGGGATGTTAAAATAGGGTCGTGATCCAAAAAAGGTTGGAAACCACTGGTTTAGTCAAATACCATAAATATGCATAAAACAATAGGACACAATACACAGTGATAAAAAAAGACCACAGACTTTTCACTGGATGAGTATCAGAATCAGCTTTTTTGGCCAAGTATGTGAACACATACAAGGAATTTGGCTTTGGTTTATCCATTGCTCACGACATATAGTTCCGACATGAACCCAGACCACATGTGGACCTGGACACAATATAGACAAACAGTCCACTAGAGACAGAGACAACAATGGGTTGAGATTTACAGTAGATTTATAGGTGTTCACAAAGAATCAATAATCAACATAGAATCAACAAAAAGAATCAACAATAAACTTAAGTTGAGTAAAAATAGACTGATACAAGAATAAAAGTCCTTTATTACCTTACTGTTGTTTTTTTGCTGCTTGTTCAGTCATTTTTGAAGGCAGTTGTTTGGTGTCAGTATCCCATGATGCACTGGGGTTTGAAACTGAACACATGTCTTCTGTATTAGCCTTGATGAAGACTGTAGTTGAAACAGGACTTTTATTCCAGTGTCAGAGCACTCTGGCTGTTGTCTTCTGCGTACTTCCTTCTTACATGTTAATAATTTATTCTTTTTTTTAACAGTGTTTGTCTGTTTCTTACCCTCAGAGTCAGTGACATGCAGCTGTAAAAACTACAAACTCAACATCTGCTCACAGAACATTCTGTGAAACAGCGGTACTGGACCTCTGGCCTGGAAAATAAGTCATTCTCATGTTTAAAGACTTTCATTTGTCTGTCCTGTGTGTTTCCATTCTGCTCTCTTACTTCATTTAACTTCCTTTGGCCTCTGCAGGAAAACTTTCCTCCCTCATTTATAGGCTTAGAGCGCCCCTAGTGGTAATGTGGGATATGACACTTTTCATACCAGAGACAGGTTCACTCACGGCTGAGGTGCATTTTATTCATGGTGTTTAATGTTGGATGAAAATGATGTAAGTGAAATGTCTTTTCGGTCATTTAATGGAACTATCGGGCTGTTCTTCTGTCTAAGATTGTTATGATTGTTGATATTTGGATTATTATGCATGTTTTGCTTGTTTGCATATATGTTAAATTTCATTGCATGTTCAGAATAAATCACTAAATCAAAAATTAAAAAAAATAAATAAATCAAAAAGTAGGGTTATTTAGTGGATTTATGTGTGATTATGAAGAGAAAAATAATAAAGTATCAAACATCAGTTGCAACAGTTGACCAAGCTGTAATCTGGCAAATATTCAACTGTAGATCTTCATTTGTCTTCACAGAAATTAACCCTTTCATGCATGAATTATGAGAACCTTAATCATTACCCACCCCCACCCCCCCACCCCCCCCTGTTTTTATTCCTCTTTAGGCATGAAAAAAAAACAAAAAAAAAACAATGGATTAGCAGCTTTTTCTGAACCTATTTTTCACAGAGTTACAAAAATATCCACTCAAATGGATACGATGCGTTTAAATTTTGAAGCCAAGAAATGTGTATTTACTGATATACTGTGAAAACTATGAAATAAAAACACTTTCAATGCAGCTAATCTGATGTTTTTTCATATTTAAACATACTTTAATACTAGTTATTACTCATCTCATGGAGATAATATACAAAAAAACAACAACATTTTGTTATTGAAAAAATGATAAGTCTAATAATCGATGTTACTGCAGATCAGGTTTATCAAGAACAGCAAAGTTACGTGATGTATAAGTGTCCTCTGTGTTGGTTGATATGGAACTAAAACAACACAATCCATGAATATACAAGAGAACAGCAGTAGAATAACTGTCCAAAGGAGTGACCATTATGCATGAAAGGGTTAAAGACATCTTGCATCTTAGAACAAATCCTAAAAATGTCATGCGTTTGTCATAAATAGCTGTATGTTGTAACTATGTGTTGTGTTTCATGCTGTCTCTTGGCCAGGACTCCCTTGAAAAAGAGGTTCTTCATCTCAATGGGATATTTTTCCTGGTTAAATAAAGGTTAAAAAAAAAAAAAAAGTTCAAAAGTAATGAATTATAGAAAATAATGTATTTTTCTGGACCACTTGTTTTTACAGTAGAACCAGCACTAGGGCCCCACTTTAACAGCCTCAATATCTAAAAAAAAAAAAAACTAATGAGGGTATAAGGCTGTAATTTTGTTCTAAATGTGATTATTTTCTGACTTCAGTCGGCATCAGACATGAGGTGAGGATCATGAACCTTAACCCTCAAAGACCTAAACATCCACCAACTCAAACCATCCACTGATCTAAACTGTTTAATACCTGTTGATTCACTAATCCTATCAATACATGTAAATAACTGATGTAAATACAGTTATTCATCTTTTCATGGTCATCAGATATGACCCATTTGGACGTTCAGAGGCTCTGTAGTTACCATGGAAACACCATCATCTTCTACAACACTGATTCACCAGTAAAACCCATGGAGTTGGATCAGTGACAGTGGATGGACACACTGGGTTTATGTTTAATTAATGAGAGATTTAACCAAAAGAGTCACTTTTTCTTCATTTTTCACTGTTTGTTATATAATAACCTTCCACTTTAATCTGAGCTTTAATGACCACCTACATGATCACTGAGTCAAATACAGATGCAGAAAAAATTATTAGACCACCCTTGTTTTCTTCAGTTTCTTGTTCATTTTAATGCCTGGTCCAACTAAAGGTACAGGGGTTGGACAAAATAATGGAAACACCTTCACCTCAAGATGATAATGCCCCAATCCATACAGCTAGAATTGTTAAAGAATGGCATGAGGAACATTCTAATGAAGTTGAGCATCTCGTATGGCCGGCACAGTCCCCAGACCTCAACATTATTGAGCATTTATGGTCAGTTTTAGAGATTCAAGTAAGACGTCGATTTCCACCGCCATCGTCTCTAAAAGAGTTGGAGGGTATTCTAACTGAAGAATGGCTTCAAATTCCTTTGGAAACAATTCACAAGTTGTATGAATCAATACCTCGGAGAATTGAGGCTGTAATTGCCGCAGAAGGTGGACCTACACCATATTAAATTATATTTTGTTGATTTTTTAAGGTGTTTCCATTATTTTGTCCAACCCCTGTACATTTGTTTGGACAAATATAATGAAAACAACAAAAATAGCTCATAGTAGTTTAATTTCAGAGCTGATATCTATCCATTTAACATGTTTTCTTGATTATAACCAAAATCACTTCAGTTCTTACATAAATATCTATGGCATTGTACTGACAAAAACAGTGCTTTTAGACATTCCATGTTTTCTTTTCTGTCTGTTTCAGTCACATGATACACACAGGAGTTAGTACTTGAATGCATAATCATTGTTTTTGATGACTTTTGATGCTCTAATCATTTTTTCCGTGACTGTATCGGAAAATACATGATTTACATTGAAAAAATGCCAAATACAGAGGATAATATTAGAATAGATGGTGACAAATCACTTAAAGGTTAAATAGAGATTAAAAAATTATTTGGGAACTGATACATAAGTAGAACTGGGTCTTTATGGGTTACAGACATGTCAGAGCCTGGACTGTTACAAAAGTACCTGTTCGTCTTCTGATGTAAACAATATGCAGACTTTTAGGCAAGGCAAGGCAGATTTACTTGTATAGCCTTTGAATTTACTCTGAGCTTTAATGAACATCTGCATGATCAGTGAATTAAATACAAGAAAATACCTATTTTGACTGAAAAAAAAAAGCAAATTACAGACAAAATTATAATAAATGATGATAAATCACTAAGTAAAGGTTAAATGTAGAGGTTATAGTTGTAATTCTTCAAAGTTTAACAGTGGATTTCATCTGGTATAAAATAAAGTCTGTTCGGCTCCTGTTGAAACAGAACCACTAATTCTAAGGTAACGGAAACATGTAAATTCTCCACTAATTAAAACATGCTGTTCCATGTCTATAATTAGATCCTCCTGTATTTCACACACTGGTGAAAACTAGGACAAAAAAGTGAGAAAAATTGCAGATATCACACCAAGACACTATTGTAGGAGAAGTTATGAATGGAAAAGGTTCAGAGGGGGCAGACAAACTTACTAATTTTACAGCTGTTATTGTCTATGCTGATTTACTGATGTGCATGTACCTTTTTTTTTTTTATCTTTATTTTCTAGTTCACATTTTCTTTTTTTTTTGTTTTTTTGGATTCTTAAGTTTCCTACCAGTTCAGAAACTGTAGTCATAAAATGATGGGAGAAAGTGTGGGCCCTTTTCTAATGATGTGTATGTATGTATGTATTTCTCTGTTTACATTTTTGTTGTACTTCGTATATTATTGTTTTATTCTTATTGTCTTTCTTTAAGCTAATGCCATAATGAGGTTATTTTTATAAACCCAACAGGATTTTCTGATCTCACCTACACAATTTGTGTTTGTCTTAATGTCTGATTCGTTGTGCAAAATCAATTTAAAAAAAAAAAAATGTATGTGTATATATGTAAAAATATATATATTCCTTTTTGTAAAATTAATTTCATTTTAACTCTTTATCTACTTTGTTTTCACTATCTGCTTTGTTATGACTTATTGTCATGTACTGAAGAGCAACATGTATAACCCAATTTTCTTCTACTAACAAGTTTAATAAAAAGGTGAGAAAAACGGCTTCACGTCACATTAAAACCACAGAAAGTTTTACCTGGTTGATCACGTGTCAACTTTATTTAAATACTTTGACAACCTCACCTACAGTGTACAGTTAGAAAACTCCACCCCTTCCACGATGCAACTCCTCAAATGTACATGGCAAGAAAAAAAAAAAAACATACAACACATTTACAAAAACAACAAAACTGTAAAGCAAAGAGTGAATCAACAACAACGTTCACACTTTGTGCCAACACTCCACCCAGGGTTCAACGTCCTGGTGGAATTAAGCCGATAGTGATTATTTCTTCTTGTTAAGATGAATCTTTATACACAAAACCAAATAAAAAAATAAGTCTTTCTGCTCTGTCCACACAGTTACAGCCCGCCTGCATCATAGAACCTTAAGTGAAGAAGTAAATTTACCCGAGTATAAAAAATAAATTAAAATGATCAACATTTTTTTTCTATTTTTGTCTTTTTTACAAGAGGGTTGACGACGTTCCTGATGTCTGGGGCTTTGTGTAGAACATCTACAGACTCCAGTTCAGGTTTTAGGTGAGTGATGACATGGGAATGATCTAGACCCTGTTCAGTGAAGGCGATAAACACCTACATGATTGTTTCCCACATGAACTGTGAATCTGGGAAAATGGGTTCAGTCTATTTATCAAATGAAGAGCGGGTTAAGACAAGTTTCCTGGTTCAGTTTTAGGTCCAAGTCTGGTTTATGATTGTCAGACGACTACAGCCCAAAGCCTGCAGCGACCGTCGTGATTCCACCGACCAATCAGACGACTCCAAGTTTAATAAAACAATGAACCAGATGGAGACGGTGAATTAAAGCATCCTATTCGTCTGTCAAGTTCACACAGTGCAATGTTTTCTTTTAATCATCAGTGATTGTAGAGTCGAAGTCTAATGCTGATGTGTTTATGCCTTTGATGACATGGATAAATGTGAAAAAAACTATGAATGTACTATGGACTTTTGCAGCTCAAACTGCAAAATGGAAGAAGGAAGTGATGGATGATAGAGGTTTATGGAGTTTCTCTTAGGTCTAGACTCAGTATTTTGGCTTTTTGACGCCATCAGAAATAAAATGACGTTCACCAGTATCAATGATCAATATTTATCTATTGGTGATGTTTTGGGCCGAGGCCCTTCATCAGACTGGTTTGGGAGCTCACAGGTTGTGCGGACCTTCCTTTATTTTTTCACGTTCTACTTTTTGCGATCCTGCACACCTCTAATTTTGGATGTGCGTGTCATTTACCTTTTTTCACAATATTTATCTATTATCGAATCATCATCAAATTCAGTTCCGTTCCAGTCCAGGTCATAATGAAACCATGTGAATCTCCAAAGTCCCATGTCTTTATAATAAGTGTAAAAACTAAAGTAATGAATTTAAGTGAAAATCGCTGGTTGTCTTTGCCTAAAGTGTTCAGCAAATTGGAAGTAAAATTCAGAAGTTGCAAAATCAAAACTACAAATTCCGCGCTTCCATGAAGTGATCCACAGTGAATAATCTCCAGCAGGAGGCGCCGTAGGCTCCATTACACAGGGCTGGAATTAACAAAGTAGAACAAGTCAACCATTAAGTTGTTGTTTTCATCTAAATGGCTCATGGGTGAGTCAGCGGAATAATTCAGTCTCATCAAGAGCAGTTGGACCTGACATTTTTCACTTTATCAGAAAATCTGGAAGACGAACAGCTGATCAGTCATGTGACTTAAATGTTTGTTCAAAAAAAAGTTTCCATTTCTTCTATGCGAATTTACTGTTTGGCAAAAAAAAACAACACTTTTTTTGCTTGTTTCCACAAACATTTTCCGATGCAAAATATCAAATTGTGCATTGGATGAGTTTGTGGAAACACGTCTACTGATGTCAACTGAGACGTCATGGAAACGAAAAAAAAAAGCCAAATAAACACATCAGTATCAACGTCAGCTGTTGGCCAGATTGTTGTTTTAACCATGGTTACATTGGTATCAGGTGACCATGAAACTACAGGCTTCTACTGTGGTCTGACTGGAAAACAACACAGCGGTTCCTCTGTGATACTGGTTGCTCAGTCTTGGGTCGTTGGCGAGGGCAGGTTGACCTGTGAATCCTCCAGTGATTACAGCTCTATGATGCACTGCTAACAGAATGATCAGAAACTAGCCTGGAGACATTCAGACATGTCCCAAACGGATGTCCTTCACCGATCAGAAGTCGTCACATTTGGGCTGATATTGTTCAGTCCGACCCTGGCGATAGTTGTACTGGAGGTGAACAAAAACTAGAGAAATATCCCTGCAGCCTAAGATCTCCTCTTGGACATGAGGAATGAGGATGTTCAGTCGTCAGATTCCATTTTAAAGCTACAGAAGCTGCATTTGTGAAGCAGCTCGAAGAGGAAAAATGAGTCAAATGAACCGCAGTCGTATGAGGACAGAGAAGGGGAAGTGAAGGTCAGAGGTCATTTCCTGTTAGAACAAGCTCAGAGTCATTTTCTGAAATTAAACTGCAAATGAAGAGGTTATGGATTAAAAACATTAGTACAACTCTCAGGACACAAACAGTGCAAAGAAGTAGAAAAATAAATACTAAAAAACAGAAAAATCAAGCAGAATATAGATTTAGGTTGAGCTGTTTGTGCTGAAAGTGTGATGTGTTTGAGTGAACGATGACTAAATGTATGGATGAGGTCAAAGGTGACAGTGAAAGGCAAACTGTTTTCTAAAGGAGTTCAGTGTTGTTGGTTTAATCACAAAAACAAGGAAATACGCTGATAACAGGGCGGAGTTTCACTGCCCTGAATACTGACAAGCACGTCAAACAGTCTGAAGATGAGCGGATGAACAAAAAAACGCAGAGAAATGAAAGAAAAAGATGTGAAGCTAAAATTCCATATAAATGTGTTTTTGACGCCGTCTGAACAGTTTTCATCGAGCACTGAGATGAAGAGAATACATTTATTTATACATCAATAAGTTTGTTTAAAATAGAATTAGAGATTTGACTCAAACCCTCCCGTAACCCGACAGTCTGTTATAGAATCTAAATCTTCGACACTATGGTAAAGTGTGATTTTTATGTATATGTGAAACTAGTGACATCAGTTCGTTCTCGTCTCAGTCTTTCAGGCGTCTTTTTCTTTTCACTGGTTTCTTCAGTGTCCACAAATGTTAAAATAAGCCAAAGTCCGACCACAGTCAGCGTTAAAGAGGCTGGGGTCACTGGCAGAACGGCGAGGCCGTGGGGTCGAAGCCTTTGAAAACGTCCTTCAGTGAGGCATTGTCCTGCTCTGTGGTTGCCGGGTCCGACTGGGCGGGGCTGCTCCCGCCGAAGGGGCTCCCTGTCCCGCTGGGCTTGGCTGCCTGTTTCACCACGCCGAACAGAGACGGCACCGGTAGGTTGTGAACGCCCGCGGGCCCCTGGTCTCCGGTGGCCCCAGAGGGACCCTGACCTCCTGCTGCCGCTGCTGCCCCAGACACCCCCCCCTGGGCTGTGGAGTTCGGCGAGGGCGCAGGCTTAGGCCGGGGCCGGTTGTAGCTGTTGTATCGATCTGTGCCTTGCTCTCCGGTTTTCTCAGGTTCTGGTTGGTCCAATGCCGACTTACGGACAAACAGGGGCTCCTTGGACTTGGGTTTACCTGAGGAGGGGTCGCTGGATTTAGACTCGGAGTTGGGCGAGCCGCTGCCGGCCCCGGGGCTGCCTGGTTTGTTAGTCAGAGGGTCGTACAAGCTGATGCTGCTCAGTACGCTGGCGCCCCCGGGTGCCCCTGCCCCCACGCTGCGCCCCGCCCCTCCTGAAGACAGCAACCTGGGGTCATAGGGTGCAATGGCAGGAGGGGAGGAGCAGGACGTCGTTGCAGGAGGTGCAGAGGAGACGGGGGGAGGTGCCGGCTCTGAGGGCTGCTTCAGTGCAGACTTCTGCGGCTGAAGCCGGGGGTCTGTGGGGCCTTTACGAGACACGCGGGGGTCTACGGGCTTCTCTGCAGAAGCAGAGGGAACAGGGGAGGTCTGACCCAGCAGCATGGGGGCTGTAGGAGTTGACAACGAGGAGGTGGGGGGGGTCTGGGACGGGCTGGAGTTGACAGTCTTCAGTATCCGAGACAGCAGCTCAAAATCCGGGAGGGAGGAGCCTGATGAGGACGAGGGGGGTTCCAAGGAAGGAGGAGGCGGGATGGGAGGGGGCTGCGTGTGAGGGAGGGCCGTGTGGAGCTGCTGCTGGGCACGGGACAGACGAGGGCCCAGGGACGAGATGGGGGGGATGCCGGGTGGGAGCGGGAGGAGGTCCTGTTTGGGGATGGGGAGTGGGAGCAGGTCCTCGGGGGACCAGGTGATGGTTTTGGAGAAGGCCGGCATGTGGAGGACTGTGTCCTTCTTGATGTGGCTGAACTGCTGCAGCTGTGAGCGGGGGTCTCTCAGAGCCATGCCCATCAGAGGGTCCAGAGGAATGGGCACAGGCTTGTCCCGGAGGACACGCTCTGTGTCCTCCTCCTCTACTGCCGGGGCCGTGAGAGGGGGGGGTTTGTAGACCAGCGGAGGCTCTGGTTTATGACCAGAGGGAGGATGGGGGGCGGAGGAAGCAGAGGCTGCAGCAGCTAACCTGGCTAACCTGGGGTCGGCGGGGGGTCCAGATGATGACGGAGCAGGGATAGAGTGGGCGGACTCGGACTCGGCAGCACGGGCGAGCCGCGGGTCCCGAGCCAAGCGGGGGTCTGCCGGCCGAGAGGGGGGGTTGGCAGCAGACGCCTTTTGGAGACGAGGGTCCATTGGGGGTCCATCTGGTTTTTGAGGAGGCTGGGTCTGCTGACGGAGTGTCTTTAGGATGGAGGTCACACTACCGCCCCCATCCTCATCCTCACTGGAATACCAGTTCCCTGAGTCACCTGGAGAAGATAACATTTGGCTGTTAAAGCAGGAAACTCAACTTCAAGGACTTCATACAGAAACCAGAAGGTCCAGATCTGAACTAAGACATGAAACTTCTGATCTAAAACCTTCAATTGAAACCGGAGTTCACAGACTGAATCCTGAAGGTTTCAATATTTTACACGTGAAACTTTTTAAGCCCATTCTGACTGTGTTAAACAGGTGCACATGCTCAGTGCGTCTACCTTCTGTTTCCCTGCTCTTCTCGGCTCCTCCCTCTGCCATCCTACGAGCTCTTTCCTCCTCCTCCTGCTGCTTCTGTTGGATCCTCATGAACAGGACTCTCTGCGCCGGAGGCAAGAAGTCGGGCACTGAAATCCCTCCATGACCTGCTGAAGTTCCGTTAGCAGAACCTTCTGGGCCGCCTGACTGATTCCCAAATTTCCCTGCAGCTCCTCTGTCGTCCATGCCAGAGAAGCCCTGGTAGTTGTCTCCTGAGAGGAAAGACATGCATCAGTGAGTCCAAACATAACCTGTTTAATACTGTTATTTACTCTTTTTAGTAGATCTGGGTTCTTCTCTCACCTTCCTGCACCACCCCTTCCATGTTCATCCCTTCCTGCTGATTGAAGAAGTTGTTGAAGAAGTTGGCCCCACCCTGAGCGGCACCTGGGGGCATACCTGGGGGGCCATCCCCTGAGAATCCTCCCATCATGGGAGCTCCACCAGGTCCCATGGCGGGAGGCCCCTGGTTCATTCCAAGGTTGGGGCCCATCGCCTGCATGTCGGGGGACATCATGCCTGGGGGAGCAGGGAAGCAAGTTGGGGGGGCGCCGGGGGCCACTTGGGCTCCAGGTGCTGTAGTCTGACTTTGGGTGGTGGCAGGGGTCTGGCTTCTAACAGAGAAGAAACTGAGGTTAGGGGTCGCACAGTGGACCCAGGATGGAGAGTACCAACATAAACCCACTTGAATAAAATCACATTATGATGCACCAACAACGACCTGATACTTTAAAGAAACACATGAAATGAATGTGATAGGATTCAACATGACTGAGATTTGACATGATGCAATGTAGAGAGAATACGATCCTGTTTAACTGACAAACAGTTAATGGTTAATTCAGTAGTCAAGTGTTCTATTTATGTGACATAAACTGAACATCAAAAGAAATTTATCACATATTCTATGAGATGCCATTTCACACCATTTTATTAAATATGAAAACAAATTCTTTCTTGTTCTTAAAAAACATTTAATTAACAAACAAAATACAACAAACAACAAAACAGTGGATGAGTATCCAGAGGATAATGTAAAATATGACAAAAGGTAGTTCAACAAAAATTTAGCAACAAGCAACATTATTAATCCACAGCAAGTCAAAGACTGACCAAATGGTCCAGATCAGTGTCCTCAGTACTGGCTATGTCCTCCCTGAGCTCTAACACAGGCTGTGCACCTTTTGCGCATACTCTGGCGTGTATGCTAGGTGTCCAGCACCTGGCAACCGCCAGATGCTCATACAGGCCCTTCAGGAAGAGTGGGACAGCATCCCCCAAGATAGAATCAGGAGGTTAATTCAGAGTATGCACAGAAGATGCACAGCCTGTGTTAGGGCTCAGGGAGGACATACCCAGTACTGAGGACACTGATCTGGACTTTCAATCTTTGACTTGCTGTAGATTAATATTATTGCTTGTTGCTAAATGTGACCTTTGTTGAACTACCCTTTGTCATATTTTACATTATCCTCTGGATACTCATCCACTGTTTTGTTGTCTGTTGTATTTTGTTTGTTAATTAAATGTTTTTAAGAACAAGAAAGAATTTGTTTTCATATTTAATAAAATGGTGTGAAATGGCATCACATAGAATATGTGATAAGTTTCTTTCGATGCTCAGTTTATTTGTATCTTGGTAGTTGTGGATCAATTGTGGACATACAAACTCAATTCTCACCTCACTGCCAGTTTCTGAGCCAGCTGTCCTGTTGGTTGGACTTTAATCTCAAAGAGCGATGGGATTTTCTTGTTGCCTCCCCCTCCTCCACAAGGAGGTGGGGGTCCCATGTGGGGAGGAGGGACACTGGGATTTGGCGGTCCTCCTTGGTAAGGACTTCCCTCAGGTGGATGGACTGGAGGGGCAGTGCAGGGATTAGGCCCAGGGACAGGGACAGGTCCAGGTCCTGGGCCTGGTGGACATTTGCTGATGCTGATCCCCTGGTTGGGTCCAGGGTGACCCCCAAAGTCACTGGGTGGAGGCACGCTGAAGTCCCCCGAGGCTGCAGCGTTTGCGTCTACAGGAATGGGCCGAGGGGGGGTGGGGAGGAGGCCCACTCCAGGAGGGGGTTTGGGGAGAGGGTTGATCCCCTGTTTCTTCAGCTCCTCCACCTCCTTCTCATCTTCAGCTCCAGCCTCAGCATCTTCTGCCAACATCTACGACAACAGAGACGACAACGCAAACACTTACTGCAGGGGTGTCAAACATAAATACCAGCCCACCAAAGGGTCCAATCCAACCCATGGAATGAATGTCAGAAATTACACTGAACATATTAACAATGAATGATGTTAAAATCATTTTAGTTCAGGTTCCACAAACAGACCAGTATGATCTAAAGTGGGTCAGACCAGTAAAATAGTATCCTAATAACATAAATAATGACAACTATAAACTCCTGTCGTTATTTTAGTGTAAATAATTTAAATATGAAAATGTTTACATTTACAAACTATCTTTCAACAAAAAATGCAAATGATCTGAACAAATACGAACCTGAAATGTCTTGAGAAAAATAACTAATTCTATCAATATTCTGTCTGTTAATGTGTATTTGTAGGTCCATGTGAAGATGATGAACTGAGTTAAAACTGCACTATTTTTAAGAAATTTTAGGTTGTTTGTGGTTATTCACATTTTTTAAAGGATACTTTGTAGATGTAAACATTTTCATCATGTAATTTTACTTTTTCACTGTTATTATTTTACTGGTTCTGCCCATTTGAGATCATGCTGGGTTGTATGTGGCCTCTGAACTAAAACGAGTTTGACACTCCTGAATTACTGCTGTGGTCATCTGACATGGAAACAAACATGGATGGTTTAATGAACAGAAACATTCAGACGAACAATTAAAGCCTCTGAAACTGCGTCTTCACTTAGCCCCGCCCTCCATGGTTACTGTTACTACACCTGAAACGCTTTCATTCATCTGTGGTTTCCAGCAGTTTCAGTACCAGCTAACACAGGTAAGATTAAACACAGCTGTTAGCTTCTGTTACGTATAGAGACTGTACATCTTTTAGACTTTGAAGGAGGTTTACCTTATAAAGCTAAACTACATAAAAGATGTACCTTGTTGAGCAGCTCCTGTGTGTCATCGTTGAGGGCGTCATGGGAGAACATACACTCATCACCGTTGACACAGTTTCCTGTGGTGTGGAACAACTTACAGGGGAATTCACGTGGAGTGAGAGTCAAGGAGAAACGCATTGTGAAATGTTATGAAAGGAATATTCTCATTGTGATTAGAAGAAAAATGCATAATTTCCACATTTAAGCTGAATTTCTAACTGGACAAACAGGCAGGAGTTGAATACAAGTGAAAGGATATCATGCATGTAGGGACAGTGGTCAGCTCGGGCACAGAATCCAGTGATGTAGAACTTGCACAGCTCTTTCTTCTTTGGCAGCTCAATGTCATGGCTGAAGTTGCAGTGGTCCCCCTGGTGTTTGAAAGTGGACTCAGTGAACAGTAACGGTTCAGAGTTCTGCAGATAGTCTGACAGAACTGCACAAACAACACTACAGATCCATTTTTTATGGTTAAAAGTGTTCTGTTAAAGTCCAAGTTTGGATTTATTTGTACAAGAGTTGAATGAGTTTATTGTTAAGACAAACGCTAACAGAACATAAATGTAACTGAGTCATACAATAAAATGCGACATCACAGTCAATGTTTCTATTCTATTGTATCTTAGTGGTTATTTCTCCACATAATTAGAATCACTTCAGATTGGATTAAATCATGTAGATTCTTCTATTATAACAAACCACAACTATTTTGTATAACCATCAGCGTTCTTTCCATTTAGCTGGGTGAATGCTACATTTCATCATTACTTCCACATTGTTTTCCACCATTTGAGGGGTTACTAAAACTCATGTAATCTTGTTGTGTTTGTGTTTTATAAATGTAGATTAAAATAAACACAAAATAATTAACCTGACTTACTTTTCAGATTTATAATGATCATTTACAGTTTGATGACGTATGTATCTACATATCACCAGAGGAGTGTCTTACCCAGGTACATCTGCCCTCTATGTAGTACTTGCAGATGGCCTTTCCTTTCTTATCCTGGTGCTTATCGTTCTGGTTTCTCCTTCCTGATCCAGGTCCACCATCTGCACCTCCACATCCGTCCTAAAACACAGAAGGTGAAAATTCAGTGTCAAGTCATGTGTAAGAAAAAAATTATTGTACTTAATTCTTTTGCTTCTCAGGACTAAAAACAGTAAAGAAACTATCTTTTGTGACGTACACTGGTTCATTTATGATGCAAGAGTAGATGTGAAGACACACTCTTACCCCGTTGTCCATGTCTCCGTTGTTGTCATCGTCGTTTCCCATGTCTCCTCTTCCTCGGCCTCGGTTTCGGCCTTTTCCTCCTCGGATCATACCGCGCATTCCTTTCCCTCTACCGCGACCACGGCCACCTTTACCTCCTGACACACAAACACAGGACTGAGCATGTGCAGGAGATTCTTCAAGAATGATAACTTAAAAAACACAAAGTCTACATTCACACTGTTGAACATCTGTGTCCACAGGATCCTTTTAGTAAAAGTATCTTTAAATCACACTGTAAATGTTTTCCCTACACTTTATGTTTGTACTTGCTGCTGTCAACTGTATAATCTCCATGGTGGAATCAATAAAGTCTTATCTTTTCTAATGTAGTCTGTTGTATCGTGATAAAAAAAACAAAAACAAAAAACCAAAAAAAACATTTAACTGCACAACAGCTGTTAGACAAAACAGAGATGTCAATGCCTAGAACTCAGAATCCATGTTGAATTAACAGTGGTGATGTCATGACTTCCTCCTAAAAGGACCATGTGACATGGATGTGTGCTTCATTGTTTCCAAACACGACAATACATCACTGGACTTTATAAATGAAAACAAGAGTTGGCATCATTTACAAACTCTCTGTTTTAGGGGTTTTAAAAGGCATGAACATCTCCTGGTCCAAACTCACCTCTGCCTCTGTCTTTGGATTTCTTGTACTGATTGAGTTCTTTTGAGTAGTCGTCGTAGTCATCGTCCCCCATGTTGTCATAGTCATCCTCTCCATACTGTGAGGACAGATTTTATAAGAATCAGACCTGACACAGCTCTAGAACAACCATCAGCTTGGAACAAATTATTCTGTTTTTAGGAGATAGTCAAATATCTCTTGAAAAAGACTAAACATAGTGATCCCAGAGTGCAGCCCTTACAGGTCAAAGGGTAAAGGGTTAGAACAACGCATTATGTTGCTGTGTAAAAGGCCACTACAGTAGTTGAACCTGCTGAAATAAAGAAGCAATGAGTTTTTCCAGAATTATTTTTAATGAGTGAAGTTCCAATGCATGTGTAATAAGATAAAAAAAGAGAATATTGTTAGTGCTACATGAATATTTTAGTATTCAAATTATATAGAATAGAAGAGAATAGAATAGATCTTTATTGTCACTGTTACAGGAACAATGAAAATCTGTTTAGCGGCTCCAATTCTGTTTAGCAGCAAAACACTTAAAGTGCAAAAAGACTGTATAAAATATCACATTTCTTTCTTACTGTAACTAGATCTGTGTATGTACTGTAACTGGATCTGTGTATTGTGATTTTGCATCCTGAACTTTTTTTTTTCTTAAGAGGACCCCAGAAAGACTAGCCTGGCATTTAACAAGAAAAAACAAGAATAAACAATAAACACAAAATACAGAAAAATATTGGCAATATACAAAAACTACAAAGATATTAAATATACAAATATCACTACTAAAATATACAAAAGACTAACTCTATACTACCAATAAAATAAATATATACTACATATAAGGACATGTACAGGCATATTAAACCATGACAAACTGATTATTACTATTATATGGTGTTTATAATATCTTTTACTGTTACAATGAACAGAATTCTTTTAGAAGCATTATCAGTGTTCCTTTTAAGTGTCAATAATCAAGTCTTCCTGGTGTTAGAGAATTATCACTGAATTCCAAACGTCAGGATAGAAGCTGAAGCCTCACCTCCATGTCATCTCCGTATCCATCTCCATCATCGTCTCCCATCTTTCCTCCTCGGCCTCCTCTTCCTCGGCTTCCTCCTCTTCCTCTCCGCCCTCCCCTCATTCCTCCACGGCCTCGCTGGTTCTTCATACGACCTTTGCCCCCTGGGGAGACAAAGAGGAAAATTAAACCTGAGTGGAGCGTGAGAGGCCGACAACAGTAACCGTCTGCAACTGTATCTGAGGAATTTGGAAAGATAAGAAACTCTATTCAAAGTGTTGGACTGTGCAAACAAAACTAAAACACCCCATGGCAACTTGTTATTGGAAAAGCCTGCTTACTTCGCTAAAGGTCAATAAAAGCACTGGAGGTGAAACAAAAAGATTTCACACATACAAAGTGTAGATTATGGTTTAAATACATTCACACCTCAGTTCATCAAATCACTTCTAGTTTACAAAATCTGAAAGCAGCAGCAAAAAAGGACCAATACATTTAAGTACATGAACACAAGTACAATTATATTCAATATTAAATAGTAGTATATAGCAGCGTTCTTTATTCTCTAAATTCTGTTTTTTAACTGTTTATCTGTTTTTGTTGTTTTTTTTCTTTTCATGATTATACTTTTTATTGCTTCCCCTGCAACCTGGTGTAACACTTTTAATGTTTTATGTAAAGGACTTTGAATCGTCTAACCTGCCTTGCCTAAATATCAGTTATTTTCATGGTCATTTTGAGTCTACTTTTCAATGTATGTGTCTTTAAAGCAGCCTTCACAGCCCCACCTCTCCCCCCGCGGCCTCCTCCCTCCTTGGCCTTGCGGTATTGGTTGAGCTCCTTGGTGAAGTCGTCGTAGTCTTCATCCCCCATGTCCTCGTCTTCCTCTCCTTCGTAGTTGTCATCGTCGTAGTCGTCGTAGCCTCCGTAGCTCTGCTTGTCCATCTTCATGTAGCCGCCTTTCTTTGAGCCTCCATAGCCATGAGACTTAAAGACAAAGTTCAGGATAAGTCATTTTTATATAATTCAATACAGACGATACTGAGTGTATTAATGACATGGATGGAACCACAGTAATGTGGTTTGGAAGGTTTGGTACTCTGGCCATTATCAACGACACTATATGGACAAAAGTATGTGGACATGCTGAATTCAGGTGTTTCTTTTCTAACAGGGGTCTGGGATACAAAACAATAACGACAAATGTCATAATATAGTTTTATATTGGAATAAATATCATTGCATTGGTTAGTTTGGTTTAAATTGTTATCTTTCCTTCCAAAATGTATCAGAGATGGTTTTTACTTTACTTTCTCTCCACATGGATTTTTTTTTAATCCATGACTATGATTTTAAATGTTCTACCTCTAAATTTCTAAAATATTTTTCATACTCTGACTGTAAATAATAATTTTCAACCACAGCTAACCACCTACTTTCTTCACATCTCACTTAAGAAGAAAAATCTCCCATTGAACTTTAAGGAAATATTGATGTTTATAAACTATATGGACATAAATATTGGGACACTTCATGTCTACAGCTGTAAGATGTCCTGTTCATGATGATTTGAGATGAAAACATCAATATTATTCTTTCTCCTGTCACCTCAGTCCATCCTACCAGACATGAGAGCAAGGAGGCAAGAAGACGTTAAGAGAGAAAATTTCAGGAGGAAGGAGGTGAGGAGACAAGGAGACAGGAGTCCAGAGGAGACATGGTGAGGAGGAGAAGGAAGAGAGGAGTCAAGAACAGAGGAAAAGAGGAGCAGATTTAAATAGAGAAAAGACAAAGAGAGACGTCAAGGAGGTAGGACTGGAGATGAAGGAAAGAGGAGTCAAGGAGTAATGAAAATCTTTAAATAAGTGAGATTGTGGAGAATGGGGTGCATACACGTGTTTTGTGATTTTCGTCATTGTATCTGAAATGAAAATAATTAAAAAGCTTTTCAACAAATACAATGACGAACACATTTTACTGTCTCTTGTTTGACGTGTTAAATGGTTAAACCTCAAACTCAGCCGTTCAATAGTGGATGGTCCTGCCTGATAGACATGAGGGGGAGTTGTTGTGGACTCACAGAGGGGGGGTACTGGGGGCTGTACTCGCGGTACTTCCTCTTCTCGCTGGGGCTGTAGTCAGACTCGTCGCTGTAGTCTGAGTGGTCATCATCAGACGAGGCGTGACGCTGGAGACAAAGACATAAACTTAACATCCTCTAGCGGAGCAGAAGGTGCAGGTAACTGTGCAGGTGCGCCTCTTACTTTGTGTTTGGATTTGCGTTTCTTCTTTGCCCTCCTCTTCTCCCGTTCCTTTTCTTTCTTCCTCTTCCTCTTGCGGCGGTGGGCTCTCTCATCGTCCGACTCGCTGCTGCCGTGGCGTTCCCTGCTCCGTCGGGTCCTCTCTGCAGTCGCTTCCCCTCCGCCATCGCCGCCACCGCCTCCGTCATCGCCTCCTTCTGCACTTCCTCCTCCTCCTCCTACGAACCCGCCTCCAATCTTCTCCTCCTCCATCTCTCCCCCATCATCCTCCAGCTCGCCCTCCTCCAGCTCCCCATCCTCCGGCCTGCATGTGGAAATGAGACACTGGGTCATTTCAACAGGAAACCGAAGACAATAATGGCCGACAACCAATGAGAACCTCCTGTTTTATAACATGGTCAAACACAAATACTGTGGAAAACAAGTACAGAGTAGTAGCGTACACCGTTGTTTGTTGACATTAAATAACTTAATGTTAACTTCTGTATTAAGATGGACAAAGACATTTTTTAATATATTTTATATTAAGATAAGACTTTACTTTCATTGTACAAAATTGGAGTACTGCCCCACACGGTGCAAAAGAGAAGGCACACAACAATAAAAACAAAACAGAATATGCAGAGAATAAAATCTACATGTGCAAATGTGCAAAATAAATAAATAAATAAATAAATACAGTGTGTAGAATGTATTGCTGATGGCCCACTCTCAAAAGAATAGCAAATCATGATTCCTAGACTGTGAAAAAAGTACTACAAACAAAAAAAACATTTAACTTTTTTGCCATAATGTCCAGACTGATGTGAACTAGTGGCTTGTAACTGCAAAAATAACCCTGCTACAAAAAATAATGTGTAAATAAAACCTTGTCCTCAGTCTGAACTCTTTCTTGTTGGTTTTATTCTTGCATGTTGGCGCATGGGTGTTTCATATTTTAACTCCTGACTGAAGAGTTGAAGGAGAATCCAGTCAGTCTAACTTAAACCTGCTTCAGTCTGTGATGGTTTTACACATGAATCTAATGACTTTTTTTGCACCAAACACTCTTCTGGTTGAGAAACTGGACAAAAGCAACAATTTGACCAAAAATGAGCCAGTTACATTTGATGACACTGGAACCCAACAGTCCGTCTGTCCTTGACATTGACACTCGCTGTTTATGAGCGACCTCGACTCAGCTGTGGACTGGAAACAGACTGTGACCTGATGTTTCCTGGGTCAGCTGACCTGATTCAACACTCAAGTTAATGTGTGTTTAGACTGTTTATGAAGAGTGGGAGTTGAATCAAGGTAACAAAAAGGTTGTAAAAATCAACTGATACCACATGATAAAAACAACAAACCACTGCAAACAGGAATGATGTCAGTTCTGTACCAAATAAAGATGAGACCACCGGTTTTCAACCCGTTTCACACTAAGTCTTGACCTACTTTTATAGAATTCATATCAAAGGTGGCTTTATTTTCCAAGAACGGCACATACTTAAGGTTGTGATCATTTCGGAGGCAGTGTTTTCTCTTCTCTTTATTAAAGACTTATGTTAACTTGTCACGAAAAGTTTCTATTACGTTGTACAGCAAATACACCTTTCAGTTGTCGATATAGTCCTAACATGATTGTTGGTGTTTTTTTCAGCTTCCATGAGCGCGACCACTTTGAGTGATGTAGTTGACTGTGTGACTGAATATATTTTATTGAAAAATCGAACATAAAAATAAAGAGTTCATATGTCAATACACATCAGTCAGTGTCATATACATCGGTGTATAATTTGGAATTTAAAATGATAGTAACATATGACATATAGCCTAATATGCATAATGACAATTAATATGGTTAAAACTGATTATATTGTATTGAAAAATCAAATCTAAAAATAAAGACTTCATATATGACAAGTTAACTCTTCAATAAAGAGAAGAGAAAATATTGCCTCTGAAATGTTCATGAATGATCACGACTTCTAATATGTGCCTTCAACAACAGGCCGATAAGCACATTCAGCAAAACTAGACACATTTCCATCCCTACATCCACAGCACATGACTAATAATGAAATTAACATCATAACTATATTCTCTGTTCACAGGCACCAGTAAAACACAAAGTTATGGAAGCACATTTGCCTGTTAATAACATGTCAGTGTTATCTTAAAGTGGTTTTAGTCCCTTTTTATCATCATTTTACATTAATCCATACTTATAACATTTGCTCTTCAAATACACAATGTAACCTCAGCCTTTCAATACGTTTACTGCACATATTGCAAACACATCTGTCAAAATAACGGTCCGATGCCAGATACATGAGCAGTTTAATCGATTTGTTTCTACCACACACTTCTCACCCTGTTCACAACGAGTCCATGACCCACTTTTACGCAATCCACCAGTTGGAAAAACTAAGCCTATAAAGAACTAGGGGTGGAAAAAATTATTTTGACAAGAAAATACAAAAATCAAAGCAATATTGAAAAAAATTAGGTAAAACATCGATGTTTTAAAGGTTCACATTGCACCAGAATAAAGTATCTTTACATAATAAAGGACCCTTTATAAAGAGTGGTTTTGTAAATTATATTTAAGATGATGCAATATTTTCTCTGACCTTAAAGCTTCTATAAATCAACAGCAGAAAGAGCCAAACACTGAAAATAGTCACCTCCTGCTCAAATCAAAACATAAACTACTTATGCACTATACAAAATGAAAAAACAGACTGAACGACGCATAAGAATATAAACAAATTAAAATTCACATCACCACACTACAAAACTGATATAACTAATCAGTAATAAAACATGTATATTAAGAGTTTTCCTATAATTGTAAGTCTTACATGCAGGACCTGAACCATACCCACATAAAAACCTATTTTATCCAGATGCATAAGCTGCAGTCTGTTCTCACTTGACTTCCGTGTTGAAAGTTTTTGTTTCTTAAACATTTTTCAGTATTTATTGAAAAATGTCTTCCACAAACACAGGATGTGAGAGTCTAAAAATATGTCAAAATCACCTCAGTTTTAGTCAAATATCACATTTTCTTGAGTTAGGACCCTAGAAATCCCCAACACAACACCTAAACACACCAGGAACCATAAGAAAACCTTGGGAGTGGATATTATCTGATGTAGAACAGAGCTACACAAGAGAACAAACCTACAACACGAACACACACTGAGGATCGAAGGGATTCTACCGATTAAAGAGGAATTATTACATTGATTCCACATATTTTACAGTTTAAAAGATTTTCAATGGCTCTTCAAGGGCTGACAATGCAATTTCCATAACCATTCATTACCACTGAGTACATGAACAGAAGCGGAAATTAAGTCTGTTATTTTCATATTCACTTCTGACACTGTTCACATAATTTTCTGTCAAATAACAAAAAGCACCTCAGTCCAAATGCTTTTTTAAATCCTTGTGAACAATTAATCCCATGAGTTTTCCAAAACAGATAATTTGACTTAATTACATGAGTTTTACCATAATGATATAAGACATAAGATCCCTCTTCCTAATGTGATGCCACAGTTCTAAGATTTCAGACCTAAATCTTCAACATGAAGCAATGAGAGCCTCAGATGTGGATCGGACAACTGAAACTGACATGAAATCTAACAGCAAATTATTTCAGGGAATGAAACAAAAAGAAAAATGGCAGTTTTCAAAAGCGACAAAAGCTAAATAATGAACTACAAAGATTCATCCTACAACACAAACTACAACAGAACTACTGCAACATTTGTTTTTGCCCTGTAATCATAGATCTCTGTTGTTACGCAACATTAACGGTTCACTATATAAGAATGAGATGGCTTTGCATAATATGGGATAAGATGTTTAAGTCATTCAGTCCTTAAGTCTTCTAATTTAAGCTTAAATGAATCAAGGTCATCGTCTTAATATATGAACACAGTAAACCGACACTAAACCTGCAGCTGTACAGTAGAGCTTCAGCATCATCAGCGTCCACATACAATAATCACCATAATAATATTAATTTTTGCTGTTTGACACAAAACAAAACTAACAAAGTTAGCTTAGTCGTGATTTACTTCTAAGGTTCTTGGAGTTTTGAGGGACGTGGCGAGTGATTCTTTCCAGACAGAGCTATTATGGTCATGGAAGGAAAGTAGAATCTTTTTTCATACAGTGACATCCAGTATATTATGCAGCACAAAACTAAATCAAAACTAGGGCTGAACAATTAATAGAATCACAATTATAATCACAGTATCAGCCTGTTCAAGTATGTGATCACAAAAGACAGCAGTTCATACATTTGGCATTTAAGGTGATTGAACTGCAGAGATCTGAAACAGTAGAGATATACTGTTTAAAACATGAATAAAAACAATCAAAGTTATTACATTATTTTTTGCTTGTTTAAGTTTGTATGTTAGAGCATATCACTTCTTATTTAATCAGCTAGTCTTAAATATTGCTGCAATATTGCCCATAACAATCTCATAAGGATGTTTTCACCTAATTTTGCAGCAACCCTACTTTGCATAAAAAGGTAAAGAGGACATTTCAGAATGACTGTGACAATTTTGGTCTAAATTCCAAAAACACTGAGGAAAGGGATATTAAAGCTGCTGTTACTTAATAAAACTATCATGTGTTTTCTTCCCTCGAGGGTTCAGGAATGAGAAAAGGTGCAATTTTCATCCTCAGCCATAACCAACAAACCCCTTATTTGACAGGTTTGGCAGCTTTTGTCCTGATAGACACCAGGGTCCACATTCAGTGCAGATAAAAATAAAACGCATTAACCGCTGAATGACTCCGTGTTTGAGCAGCTCCTTCTGGCTCTCCGTCAAAACCAACAAAACCAAAGTGGGCCGGGAGTGAAGCCTGAGGCCACGATGATGATGTGAACTGGATTACTGTGAGTCTCTAAGATAGGACACCAAGTCAGAGAAACAACCTGCTTCTACTTCAACCACAACATCCTCAGCAAATCAGCTTCATCTGGGGACAAAACAATCATCAGCTCTAATGATCTGCACAACGTCTGTCATAACTACAGCTGTAGAACAGAGAGTCATGATACATTCCATTTCCAGCTACCAAAGCAATCAGTGTTTGCCAACTTACAGACGCTTTCCATCTCTTAAACACAGTTAAGAAGCTACTAACCTTACAATTCTGCATTTGCAAACACAATACAAATGTCTGCACTGTGGAGATGTTCTTATAAAGGTTGTTAAAGATGTTAAATCCACAGAGACCTGGAGATATCAGGGGTTTGGACAAAGAAGCATGTTTACAGTACTGCCCAGATATCTGCCTGAAAGTGGGGGGAGGTTTTAGAATTTACAGAACCAAGTCATTCATACAACTTTGATTTTATGCACAGTAACACAAGCTTTCTCTACTGATACTTCAGATGAAGTGATAGAAAAAAACATATTACCCTGAAAAGACTGTAATTGTCCAGCCTTTTAAAGGGTAGTAGTCTATTATCCACAAAACTGGACTTTGACCTTTTTTGAGCTACTTTCTTGATACTGTAGTAATATGTTAAGGCTCAACAATGAGTATTTCTGCCTGTTCTGGACAAAGGAAATGCCACGTTGGGCTAGCAAATCTAGAAACTCACTTCGCAGAATGAGCAGGTGAGAGAAAACTATTTTCATATCTGTTTGAGGTTCCACATGTGCTAAAATGCTAAAAGAATCTTTACATTTCAGCAAATCTGAAAAAGGAGTTTAGTCTGGTGATATCGGAATATGAGGATGAAATTAAGAAATGCATTGTTTGTTGGAAGTTTGGGTTCAACAACAAGAGCAGTGCCTTGCTGCCAAGTGGGCTGTAAATAATCCCTCCTAAAAATGACAAATAACTCTTACTCAGCTCTTATTTCTTAAATGTGAAGAAAATGCATAGAGGGAAGTAAAAACTGACTTTGGGCAAGTAGATTTCTGTCCTACCTGCCCAACCAGGCAAGTGAAAAAACACAATCAATTCTGCTTAAATCCAAAAGATTTAGTGGAATAACAACAAAAAGTAACCACAAACATCACCCTATCACAACTGTTTTTGCGACAGACAAACTACATTTCCATCTGTAGCTCATTTTAACAAAAAGCCATAATTTCTACACTTAAAAGTAAAGACTTCAGTGTCATATCACAATCAAAAACTAATTCCATAATTTGTAGCTCCTTAAACCTGCAGTCTTCCCCTGGAATGACCAACTATGAGCTCTACCAGACTCAATACTATCAAGCCTCTCCTTCACCTCACTATCAGTACATATTACAAAGCTGCCCTTTGAATGAAGCCCTGCCACAGTGGAGGGCTGTGTATGGTAGTAGCGCAGGGATTTGGCTGAATAATGGAGGCACATTATTGTAGTTGAATAGGTGCTGCCTGCGATCCTCTATGTGCACAAACCGATGGCTATTTTGGCTCATCGAGATGCTGCACACTCCTGCTACCAACAACTGGCCCCACTGGTGAGAAAAGTCACAATGCGACCAATCTCTGGGTGATATTCCACCAAAATGACCAGGCCAAGTCACTACAATGTGTAACTAATATTTTGCCAAAACGAACTCAAGCTAAACAAGTTTTTGAAGAGGATACTTAATAATTTACTAGAGCCAAAACAAAGATCAAGTGCATTAAAATTCAGGTCTGTCATCAATATAAGCCAATGAAGTTCTGATTTCATATAAAACTAATGGTAAAATATCAACACACCCTTCTTTCAGACAACTGTGTTAAAGTCTAAAGGTTCAACAAAGAACAATTTTCTTCATCATCTGTAAAGACTGAGTGAATCAAAGGACTTACCATGCATTATGGCACATTATTAGCTCAGTGGACCGATTGATTACTTAATACCATTAGCAAAGGGCCATGATTAAAATGGGGAATACTTACTGTGACAGGCTTCCTTCACATTTTGCACTCAAATCAACTGAAACTTGCCCTAACCTTGAGAGGACACTTACTACTGGGTTTGTGGGACTTTGAACTGGGGCGAACTGGGAAACAAACCTAACTGCCAACTGGGGACTGTGGAAAAGGGGAACTTTTGTGTTTAACTTGAAACACTTCTGGGATGCTTTGCAGACGTTTTTGAACATTTCTGGGGGGGGACTTTGGTGGATGTTTGGAACGAGTCAGTGTGGGAACGACTGTGAACAGAAGTGATATGTTAAGACAAAAAACAAACATTACCATCAAGCAACACAAACACGTTCAGGAGGCTGGCAACGGTAGCAGGCCAGAAAGTGGTTAGTCAATCTTTCAAAAACTAGTATTAACAAGATCCAACCATTTGTGATCTGTGACATCTAATTATTGCAATGTATTCGTGTTAAATCGAACTGGCGCTAACTGGGCGCAAAGACAAAGTGCGTAGAGCTACTTGATTAACATGTTGATGAGAATGAATACGTCTGAACAGATTATAGTAGCCCGTGTTAGTCGAATTTTCACAGAAGCTGACGTGGTTATATTGATTATGGTAAAAAATAACGACGCAGCTTGTAAAAACGTCGTTAAAAGGTAAACTCAATGATGATAGGCGTTAGCTGTTAGCTTAGCCAAACGGCCCTCGTAGTTAACGCTAGCCAACAAGCTAGTTTTGCTAAGTTGGCCGAGGAGTAGGCCCAGTTAGCAAAAACAGCGACTTCATTTTCTGCACCTGAGGCATCACATTAAATGTGTCGCCAAAACGCACAAAATCAGCTGAAATTACGTAAATGAAACAGCTATTCGTAACAATGGGCAACTAATTAACCGATGCTTTATATCCGTTGAAGTGGCTAACTACTATGACGGTGAAACTATGTTTGGTCATCAGTTTCGACCTCGTCTTTTTTTCTTCAGACAAGCTCGATTGAATCGATTGATCGTTGATTGTGAAAACGTAATAAAAGAAAGGGAATATCGTTATCCCAGGTGTTATTTGGCCTCCCAGTTGGCGTTGTCGTGTCAACATGGCGTTCGTTACCTCTGTACTCGTTTTCCAGAAAAGGCGAGTTTAATCCCTCTGACAGAAAAAAAGAAAAAGAAACCCGGGCTTTTTGTGTAAAAGCACAGGACAAATAAATAATTTCATTTAAATATGACTGTAGAATTACTCGACCTTTCGTCAGTCAGGAGACTGTTGTGTTCGTGGTTGGTAGTTGGGGAGTTTGGATGGACAGTCATGCTTTCCACAGCCATTTCCTCTAGCTACATTGAGGTGCAAAAAAATTACAACTCGAAACTGGAATCTACTGGCTTATGCGTCACTTCACTAGGATCTACTTGTTTTGATTTTAGGAAGAGTTTCAGTTCATAGTAGGCAATTCTCCACTACAGTTGTAAGAGAAATATGATGAAATTGAGTCCTGACGTTGTCCGTCCTACAGTAGCGATGTGAAATGACGACTGATGGACTTAAAATGGCCGACTGTCTTCTCCAAAGAGAAAGGGGGTGGGATTCTCCGAAAATTACGTCACAACAAATAACGTTCCTGTACGCTCTCACGGAAACTACCGAATGTTAAATACCAGGGTAAAATGCCCCCTTAGGTGGACTTGCAGGCGTGACGAAGGACTACAATGGAAATAAATATCACAGTTCTAAACCCTCCAGTCTGTTTTATTTCAGCAAATTAACAATTGACTATTCAGGGAAACGTATGATCGAGCTAGAGTTGGTATTTCTGAAGTTAAACACGTCTACTTTGAAACATACACTAACAGGCTGTGCACTGGTTCTGGGGAATCTGACTACTCCTTTCACATAAATTATGTCTTGTACCCTTGTCTTTAATTGCAGTAAGGGTTTGCTAAACTATGAAATTACACTTTGGAGAAAAGTAACTAGTCCCAACAGAGCACAAAATAAATGACAGATTGTAATATATTATTGATTTTAAAAGCTTGGAATAAATAGGTCTGTGTTGATGTCAGTCAAATGTAAAGAATATAGATAGATATAGAATTGGGCCTGTGTTGTGTTCATTACTTTTGATTCACATAACAGGCGAACAATAAAATTATTGTCGTTGTTCGGAACAGGCAATACTCAGGGAATATTTTACACTACACCTCATCCGCGGTGTGTTCATCAATGCCAAAATTAAAATTACACAGAAAAAGTGACATAACAATAAACGTATGCAGGTACGATTCGGATAAATTAATCATGACTAATACGTGGGAAATTTAAAGCATTCATAAAAAAGTGCAAAAAAGGGTAAAGGCACATCTATTGTTTGCCCTGTACACGTCATCATTCTGCGCCCATTCAGCGGGACAGTCGCGGCGTTTGAAACATCTAGCTCAGTAGCTGCAAAAAAAAACGTATCTTTGCAGTAAAATCGCCGCACTCGGAGTGAAATAAAATGATTGATATGATTGAGAAAGAGGACCCGGTCATCAGCGAGGAAGAGGCGGCGCAGTACGACCGTCAGATTCGATTGTGGGGGCTAGATGCACAGAAAAGGTACGTTAGCTTTGTTAGCTGCCCGGCTAACCGGCGCCGCGCAGGGTTTGAATCGTCGCGTTTTTGCAGAACTGCAGCTAAGTGTTAGATTTAACACATTGAGCTTTTAGAGGAGCTGAAACTTGGCATTTATCAGTTAAAGGACTAGTAGTGTTGTCTAGATGATACAGAAGAGAACATTCTTTGCCAAACATCTGCATTATAATATATTAGCAACAACAAGTGAGCCTTCATTGAAGTCTGTAGAAGGTAAAACTCCTATGTTGGTTGAGAAGTATTAACACTGTTTAAACGCACTAGTTGGATTATATTTTAGTAATCTAAGACATAAGAATGAAATTATGTGCATTCAAAGTAATAACTGACAGATTTGTAGCAGGAAGGTTTTAATAATAATAATAATAAGAAGAAGAAATGAGATGAGAGAAAAGTTAATATCTAACCAAAGTAAATACATACACTTTTGAATATACAATATTATGATTTAGCGTTAAGGTAAAAGTACATACTACACCAAAAACACTTAGATTGGTTCTAACTAAGTGGAAAACTCCAGTACACTTCTGTCTCAGGTAAATAGTACCTCTGAGCTAGTACATATAACCTGTTCAGCACATACTTCCCATAGAGAGTGATTTTGTTGTCAGTTATTACATTAACCACAACATGTTTTGATGATCAAAATTTCCAGTTTGAGGTATCATTTAAGAATAAAGGCCAAGATGCTCTGATTCCACCTTCTTAATTGTGATTATTTCTGGTCTTTTCTCCTCTGTGACTATAAATTGAATAACCTTGGATCAAACAGGACACTTGAGGACAACATCTTGAGCTTTTGATACTTTGCATAATTTACTGACATTATGTTGACGAAATAAGTAATTGATTATTTAAAAAAGAGAAAGAAAAAAAAATTATTAGATGCAGCTCTAGCCCTGTAAACATCAAAGTAGAAAGAATCACAACTACCTGAGTGATTTATTTTTCCCAGCTTTAATGGTTGTAGTTGGTCCACAGTTGGTCAGTTTCTTTGTAAAATTTTCTTTCAGGGGGAACTTTGCTAAACCCTATCAGGTATGGCAACTGAAATTACCGACTTTGAGTGAAACTAATAGGTTAAAAAATGAAACTTAACTAGTGTTGCTTAGATTTTTACTTTCAATTCTGCATTTATTGATTAATCTTTTTACTAATTTAGATATTTATGACTTTGGCTTTTTCAAAATAGTTAAAGCTGCAGCGCTTGATCGTTCATTTGAAGCCTCAAAATTCAAGTAATCTGAAACAAAGCAGGGATTTTATCATTTCTATGTGCAGTGCAGTACTATGTACAGTTTAATAATGTGACTGACAGCTGTAACCACCAATCACTCTCAGGATTTCCTCAGACTCTACTGCTTTACTTTGTGTCTTGACACTGACGCTTAGAAATGTGTCTTGTACTTTTCACAGCAACAACAAACGGCATCAGACTTATCTATTTGTTTATGTTTCTACTGAGATTTTAATTTGGATTGAGTGGAGAGAACTGTAGAGGGATGGTGTATTTTCAGTTTCCATGTTTTGTCCCTGATTTTGTAGCCCGCTACTTTCCTAACAAGTGTTGATATTGGCTGATTGATCAACTATTAGATTATTCCAGTTAAAATCATTATTATCAAAGCTTTTAAAAACCCTTTGGGAGTCACCATGAACTACTGACTGTTTTAAGTTTGATCTTACACTATATGGACAAAATTAATGGGACACGTTGAATTCAGGTGTTTGTTTTCTAACAGAGGTCTGGGATACATGTCATAATATAGTTTTATATTGTGATAATTGGTTAATTTTGTTTAAATTGTTAGCCTATATTTGCTTCCAAAATGCCTCAGAGGTGGTTTTTAAGTTATTTCTTTCCACGTTGATTTTTTATTTTTTATTTTTTTTTTTAAATCCATGACTGTGATTTTAAATGTCCTACCTCTAATATTCTAAAATATTTTTCATAGTCTGACAGTAAACAGTAATTTTCTACTACAACTAACCACCTACCTTCTTCACATCTCACTTAAGAAGAAAAAATCTCCCATTAAATTTCAAGGAAATATTAATGTTTTTAATCTAAAATCAGCACGAACAGGACATCTTACAGCTGTAGACATGATGTATCCCAGTACTTTTGTCCATATATTTTATAAACATCAATATTTCCTTACAGTATAATCAATGTTGAGAGAAATTAAGTAAAAACCATCTCTGAGGCATTTTGGAAGCAAAGATAATAATTTAAACCAAACTAACCAATGCAATGATATTTATCCCAATATAAAACTATATTCTGACATTGGTCATTATTGTTTTGTATCCCAGACCCCTATTAGAAAAGAAACACCTGAGTTCAACGTGTCCACATACTTTTGTCCATATAGTGTAGTTGTCCCTGTTCCCTGGCATGAATCACCAACACTTCAATCATACTTGAAAAAAGGGAATGGAAGGACTGAATTAGATGTCTGTACTAGTGATGGACTTTACTGAACTTGTCTCCGTAATCTGAGTGTAGGTGTCTTTTATCCATGCAGCTCCAGCAGTAGATTTGGAGACAGACGGACACAAGTGTGACTTTTCAATCCAGTCCAATCCACTTTATTCATACAGCACATTTAAACAACAAGAGCGTTTCCAAAGTGCTGTACATCATAAAAACAGTAAAACAATTTAAAGAAATATTAAAAACAATAAATAAGTATGTAGAGCTACAACAGTCCTCTAAATAAAACCATAAAATCAAATAGTTAAACCTACTAAAATCAGTAAAAATAAATGAATAAAAGACACAGAGGACCACACAATTCAGAGTTAGAAGCCAGAGAATAAAAGTGGGTCTTAAGACGAGACTTAAAACACTCCACCATGGGGGTTTTTATTGGGTTTTTCATTTCATCTGCTTGCGGTTTTTCCAGGTTGCGAGCGTCCCGTGTTCTGCTGGCTGGGTTAGGTGGACTCGGGGCTGAAGTGGCCAAGAATCTGATTCTGGCTGGAGTTAAAGGACTCACTTTACTGGACCATGAACAGGTAAACGGGACCACAGAGTCCACAAAGGGACAGCTGCTTGGACAGGCTTTGTTTGTAGAGGTCACAAATATTCACAGGGGATGTCAGCTTTACTTCAAACTAAGAAATAATACATCTGTAACTGCAGCAGCTGTGTCAAAACAGGGTCTGGTGTGGAAATGATGGCAGAAGCTTGACACTGTAATGTTATGTAGGTCCACTAGATGGTGCCTGTGTCAAAGTAATATCTTGTGTTTTTCTACCCAGTAAAGAGGCGATCAGACTGACTCTCATGTATTTTACTTTATCAACAAAGTAGTAGCTTTATTTCAGCTTTTCCTTGTAAAATGTGCATGGCTTTGTTAAATGGGCTGTTCAGAACCAAAGAAGCAGAATTCTTAAAGTCTGGAAATTCTTTAGTTTTTATTTTTAAGTCTTTATATTAGTTTGTCCAGAGCAGTGTTAGTCCCATTTTATTTGGAACACTTGATTAGATTTGGTTGAGTTTTTATTTATTTTATAATCGTTAGTCTTTTTTTTTTTTTTAATGAATTATGAGGATTAACAATGTAACTCCATTATATTCTTGTTCATCTTCATCAAAACCAAAATGAAGTTGATTTTAGTTCATCCTCCAAGATTTTGTGTTTTTGAACGCTTGTTTTATTTAATTTTTTTTCTTAATTTGTTTTAAACTTGGCTGGCATGGTTAGCAGTTAGCAGAGAGTTTCACAGGTTTTATTGTAAAAAAAAAAAAAAAAAAGAGCAGACACTCAGATTCCCCAGTAGATGATGATATAACAGACATTTACTGCAGCCCTTTTAGCTTTTTTACCTCATCTGGTCTCTAAAAACAGCCTTATTTGTTGACTTTTCTGAATACACTATGTACTGATGATGTTCCAGAGTACTTAAAGCTGCTTGTGTCCAAACTGTGCATAATTAGTTTCCACATTCTAAACTACTTTTTACTTGAAAGTCCGTCCAAAGGCCATCTGAGTACCCATCTTGTGTCCAATCCGTTGTCCTCAGGTGTCGGAGGAGTCGTGTCGGGCTCAGTTCCTGGTCCCGGTCACAGCTCAGGGTCAGAACCGGGCCCGGGCCTCTTTGGAGAGAGCACAGAACCTCAATCCGATGGTGGAGGTCCACGCCGACCCCGACAGAATCGAAGACAAACCAGACGACTTCTTCCTGCAGTTCGACGCAGTGAGTGCTTTTTCAGATTTTACTCAGCAGAGTTAAAAACAGGCCGGTTCAGCCCAGGGTGTCGAACAATTCATTGACCCTTACATGCATAAGTGGGTCAAAATGACCCGGTGAGGTTGGTTTTTTGTTCCTCAATTGACGTCATGCCATTAAAATTTTTAAAAGACCTTTTATAGATTCTATGAAATTGTGGTTTTTGTGTTTCTGCCCCAACATTCCATAAGTGGGTCAAAATGACCCGCATTCATTTTAACTGGAATTTCACCTTTGATTCATTCTACATTCATTTATTCTACATTCTACCGCAAGACCAAAGGAGGTGTAGACACTGTGGACCAGATGGTTTGAACCTACACCTGCAAGTATCAAACACAAAGATTTAAAAAAACATTTAAAAATTGTTAGAAATGTTTAAAAAATTAGAAATAAAAAATATTTTAAACATGAAATCATTCTTTTGTGGACCAAAATATAGTACAAATGATTGTTTCTAACATGACAAAATGACAAATGTGGCATAAAAACACACTGATTTTGACCCATTTATGGAAGAGTTTAGGCTCCAGACACTCATGCATCCAAAGGTTTAAATTTTTTTTTTTGCTATGTTCAATATCAAAACAGCAAACTCTGATGTTGTTGAAGTGTGTAAAAGGTCTGGTTCTGCTCCTTCGAGGAGTTTGGAATGAATGTATTCTGTTACTTTTTATATGAATAGAAGTACAGCAATGGGTGAAGCACTAAGGCCGCTGTAACAGTTGTTTTAATAGAACATAGTGAGCTTACATTTGCACCACTCTGTAGAAAGATACATTTCAGACATAGAATAAATATGTAAATAGCATTTAAACAAAGATTTCGTGAAAAGGACCTGTTGCTGCAGACCAAAGTGTCCAGTAATAAATGTGTATTACATTATAATATCTTGAAATCTTCTGTACAGACAATCTGAGACCTACTGCAATCATCTTCTGGTGTTTTACACCAGGTTTCATTCATCACATGTCAAACATTTGTTAATGTTTTCATCCAAGACTCAGTTAATTTTGGCAAAACTTAGGAAATGTTTTCAGCTTCCATGCAAACCAATGCACAGAACTGTTTAAGTAAACCACTCATCCAACCGTAGGTGTGATTGTTGCAGCTTTGTTTCTCAGATGCTATGACTCAGTCCGACCACTAGTTGTCACTGTTGTCCTGGACTTTATAAAACCTGTCTGAACACCTGCAGTAGATGTGTTTCTGTAAAGTGACACTGCACGATTGTGCCCGCGCTTGGTTTTGTTTTCCACCTGTAGTAAAGTTTGCTCATAGTCTGGTCTTTTCTCTTGACATTTTGTAATGGAGTCAGCTGATTGTTTACACAATGACGACCAAAGTTCACGTCTGTAGGCATGTGTTGACCTTATACGGCAGCAGTTGTGAGTGGGTGGAGAGTGAACCGACTGTACATCCAGTAAACAGAAGCACAAACACTCAGATTAATAAATGGGCTGGGCAGCAACTGTCAGAGTTTAATCTTAAATCACAAGATCATTTTATGTTAGTATAGTAGAAAGGAGCATTAGGGCCATATTTATACTTTTACCAGAACAAAAAGGAAGTTTTAATATTTTTAAGTAGTTATAAATATTTGATAGCTTTTTTTTTTTTTTACTATAATATTATGACCTTTTCCATAAATAATAGATAATATAACTTCACAAAATATCAGCCCAGTATCATTAGTCATATTTTTACCATAAAAAGTCATTTAAAACCTCAACTAATCATATTTCAGGTTGTTTTTGCCTCCTGTCTTTAACATTTGATGTTTTTTGTATCTTTTTTTCCATCTTTTCCATCATACACATATATTGCCTTTTATAGTTTTGATCTTGATTGATCTTTTACATAGTTTTTGGGTTTGTTTTTTTTTTTTTATCTTTTACAAATAATTTATACCACAAATAATGGTTTGATTTTGTCAGCTCTCAGACAAAGACACTTGTAATGGTTTTTGGTAACTATTGATATTCAGTTTATCATGTTTTTTCAACACTAAAATTAGAGAATTTATGACATTCTTGAGGTTCAAACACATTCTATACATGAAATCACCTGGTATTACAAAAATGTCTTCATTAAAATTAAGTCGTCTAACACATATGTTGCTTTCTACACATTGCACATGGACAGCCTTTCTCTTTAATGCTGTGATTTGTATTATATGTAATTGAATTCTTCCATGATGGTAGTTGTTTGATGGTGGTTGGAGTTGATAGCTTTGAGTGCTATCAGAAAAAGAACCGTCGGCATCATATCATTTTTTTTGCGTCTTGTTGTTATGTCTGGATTGTTGGCTTCTTCTCCCTCTGGGGGTGTGAAGAGGGGGTCATGAGGAGGGAGGAGGGACCGGAGGAGGATGGAGGATGGAGGAGCAGCAGGACGGAGTGAAACGAGGACAGGATGAGGTAGACGTTAGAGGACGGATGAAAAAGTTGGTAGAATTTTAAAAGGCTGCAGATAAAACAAAGCAGAAGGGAGGGGGTCTGCTTCAGTTCTACTCCTCGTCTTATCGGCGTCCATGAACACGTCTGTGCGGCTCAGCGGGAACATGGAGGCGGATTAAAGAGTCTCCGTTTTGATATGAGATGCCTAATTACTGAGAGGTGGATGCATATGAATATGACACTGCATCCACCTGTTTATAAGCAGGTGTTTACAGCAGAATGTAGTTGAATTCCATGCATTTACCAACATCCTTACTGCAGTTTATTACAAAAAGAAGCACAAAGACGATACATTAACCTTCCAGTATTGGGTGAATAGAATAGAATAGAATAGAATAGAATAGAATAGAATGGAATAAGTTTTGTCATTGTAAAATACCATTGTACAGTGCAACAAAATTTGGTTTTACATTCTTTAAGGTGCTCAAGTAAAATACACACATCAATGATACAGTCAGGAATAAAAACATTAGTATAAAACAATCAAGTAAAAAGACAATGTAAGTATAAAGAACAATCAAGTAAAATACGACACAAAAACAAAAGTGAGTTCAGTGTAGTGCTGGGTGATATGGAAAAAAATCATATCACGCTAATTTTTTTTTCATATCAGACGATATCGATATGTATCATGATATAAATCAAATCACTATTTTTGTCAAGCTTAAATTTTCTGTTACTCATAAGTTAGTTGTGAAGACATCAGAAGGTTATTTTAGATTTAGATATGATTGCTTTTCTGTCAGAGATTGAACATGACAGATGCGCTGAAGAACATTATCCAACTGTTTCAGAGAAATAAAACAGATACATATATTTAAAACTAAACCAAAAATCTGACCAGCAGGCAAAAGCTTTCAAGTTTTAAAGGAGAACACAAACAAAACAGACCATCTTCACCAAACAATGCCGGGGATGTATATGTGGGGGTGCGCTGTGGAACTGATATAACTGGGGTAAACCAAAAATGAAACTTAACATGCACATTTTCTCCTGAGGGAACAGTCTTTACGTCCCACTGCAGCCCAGACATTAGCGTGTGTGCTCCAGCGGCTCTTACACCTGTGCTGTGGGCATCAACCTAACTTGATGTGACTGTAGTGTGATTGGTTTAGAGCGGCGCTACTTAATTATGATTGGCTGTTCTTACGTCTGTCGAAACATGGACAAATGAATTCTATCGAAACTGTATCGAGCATGTCTCATATTTCTATTGAGGAAAAGTTATATTGCGATGCATATCATTATCGTTTTATCGCCCAGCCTTTGTCCAGTGTTAAATATGCAGAATACACAGGTGACAGTAATGACCATAGTGTTAACGTCTTTTTAAGTTAAGTAGCTAGTGCAGTGTCCTGAGTTATAGCAGAAGAGTACAGTTACATTATAAAGTGACGTAAGTGATTATACAGTCGCGGAAAAAATTATTAGACCATCAAAAGTCACCAAAAACAATAGTTATGCAGTCAAGTACTAACTCCTGTGTGTATCATGTGACTAAAACAGACAGAAAAGAAAACATGGAATGTCTAAAAGCACTGTTATTGTCACTGCAATGCCATATATATTGATATAAGAACTGAAGTGATTTTGTTATTATCAAGAAAACTATGGAAAATGGATCAATATCAGCTCTGAAATTAAACTACTATAAGTTATTTTTTCGGTTATCATTATATTTGTCCAAACAAATGTACCTTTAGTTGTACCAGGCATTAAAATGAACATGAAATTGAAGAAAACAAGGGTGGTCAAATATTTTTTTCCGCGACTGTCTGTTCTGCGCACTTTGCATTTTCATGTTATATTGTGGTAGTATGGTAGTAGTATATTAAAAAAAAGGTTTTTGCATCAAAAAATATGGTTTGTTTACATCACAAGGATGACATCTAAATGGTAAAATATGACAAGTACTGAGTATTTGGTATTTTGTTTTATTACTAAAGTTGTGAAATACAAAATTAATGTAAATAAATGTAGTATGGAGAAAGCTTTTGTATATTTTAGTAGGAATTAGTAGTATTTGTATATTTAATATTTTATCTCTGTAGTTTTTATAAATTGTGAATATTTTTCAGTATTTTGTGTGATATTTTTATACAGTCTTTTTGCACTTTAAGTGTTTGCTGCTAAACAAAAACAGAGCTTTCATTGTTCCAGTAACAGTGACAATAAAGATCTGTTCTGTTCAAAATATATCCTTCTATATGTTCGTAAACATTAACAATGAATTCCGACCCTGTGCTATTCTAAGAAACGTAGACCCACCAGTGTTTCCTTGACCTGCCTTTAGCTTCTGCTGTGTGCGACTCTGACAAATCACTGATTGCAGAGATGAGGCTGCATCTTATCTGGGACCGGAGGGTGTTTCTGGTGTTCTGGACTGGGTCTGCAGGATAAGGCGGACCCAGCCCAGAGGTCAGTTCAGTTGTTTACACTCAGACAGTGTCCCGCCCTGTTCAGACCGCGATAAACTGATGGGGTTTGTGTCGGTGTCGGCTGCAGACTCGACCTCTGACAGATGAAGAACGTCAACATGCAGGAGGTGTGACCCGGTCGCAGATTAAATCATCATCAGAGACAAAAACAGGGTTCACTCTTCTGTTGTTATTGTTATTATTATTACTTCCATATCAGTGGTCATGGACGTCACAGAGAGTATTCAGCTGTAAAATATTCTACAACAGGGGTTTTCCTGCTCAACATGCAGTGTCATCACACAGTGTGTACACGGATCCTTAGATTGTTTTGAATGTCATTGTCCTAAATTAAGTACTTAATTATCCTTAAAATTGATATTTAATCCTTAAATCTGTCACTCAAAGGTCTTAAAAATCCAACATAATAAAAAAACATAATAAATGATATTACTGTATTTTCTTTGTACAGAATTAGTCCAATGTATAATTAGTTTTGATCATTTTATCCTAAAAGAGATAGGAATGAGGTCGGTGTATTTTTTGGTAATTGGATTTTCTTTTCAGAAACAAAAGAAAAACTATTGGTTAATTGATTTTCATCTTAAAATAGAAGAATTAAAATTTAATTTCAAGGCGTTTTTCTTTTTCAGTGTCAAAACAGATAAACCAAATTTAAAAAAACTGATTGATTTTTGTTTTTACTTTTTAAAGTTACTACCTGACAGAAGTGGAAAAATGAACCAAAAACACCTGTTTTTTTTTTTTGTTTTTTTTTCGTTTTCTGAGACCGGATGTTGTCATTTTCAAGGAAAGAGCACTAATGCCTAGGTCACAAAGATTCTTACGAATGACAGGTTTGTACGAATCTTCCAGTTCGTACAAAATCTGGAGTTCGTAGACATTCGTGGAGGGAGCATGCCTATGAAAAAGTCAGATTTTTTTCACATAATTCTGACTTTAAACTCAGAATTCTGACTTTTTTCTCATAATAATGATTAAAAATATATTGTACCTTAATTTTTTTTCTTTCCCCAGTGGTCCTAATCCTCTTCCATCAACCTACAGATCTTATGTAGCACACTTTTAATTAAGATTTGTAATAATAACATTATATGAAGCCGACAACTTTCAAATTAGTGCATCTAATAAATATGTCTTAAAGTAAACACAATGTTGGAACATATGTCAGACTGATTATCTTATCCCTTTTTCCTCCGACAACTGTTGATATCAGTCTAAATCATAAATATAGGTTGAGTGTAGGGACCATGAGACAGAAAGTGTAAAAAAAAAAAAAAAATGACAGCACCAGCATCAGCGTATTCAACAACTGCATTAAACAAAATAGAATATAGTGTTTCTCATGAAGAGGTTGGACAAAATGTAACTGAAATATCCTTAATTCTCTGTATGGACTATAGTTTTGGACATTACACCTGTAGGAATCTGCAGGACGTGGACATTAGTATTGATCTGCTCCCATTTACATCTACATCAGCCTCCGCTCTCATCGAAACATGTCTGAGCTTGATTTTTATCAACGTCCCTTAGGATTTTACACCAGTGTTATGTGTTTTTTTGATGATGTGAACATGTGTAGTATTATGTGAATAAGGATGGAAATGAGTGAACAGCAGCACAAAAACAAACCACCATGGATGTAGAGGAAGAGAGGGAACTGCAGGCACAGTGGAGGTTCAGGTTCCTAGAATTCCATCTTTTATATTATTAAAGGTGCAAAGAGGAGGAGGAGGAAATGTACTTTATCGGTGTAACTGAGTGAACACAGCCCTGTTGACAAGCACAAGTTTGTATTTGTTTTGCTGCATGTGTGGTGTAAAAGTAAATGATCTTTAGAGGCACTTGTTTTATAAAGTGTGTGGACGTGTTCTACAATATCTTGAGAATAATAATTTATCACACCTAATGAATGAACCTGGAGAGAAATAGTTATACCCTCTGCATAACCACGTACCTATTTTATGTACATGGACTTTGCTTCTTTTTTCTTATACCTTGTGAATGGACTCTTGTGGACTCATACTCTTGCTGAATGTAACCTTTGAACCGCCATGTTCATAAGTTATTGTGTACTGTTGTATAAAAAATAAAACAAAATCAATAAACATATTGGCTAAAAAAATGATCAGTAGAGAAACTCATCTGTGGTTGTCATCACCATCGCGTGCATGTTGCAGATCAGCTTCTGGGTGCGACATTATCTGAACATTAGGTGTATTTAATATTTAAGTTTTGCAATAATCTTCTGCAGTTCGTGCAAAATCTACTGTTCTGCAATAACAATGCAATATTTACTCAATATTTATCCAAACATAAATGCTCTATTTTTATATAGACTTGAATTCATACATATACAGGCCGTTTTTACAGATATACTTGCTATTAATATTATTCATATATTTCATGGTGTTCATAGATATGCATACTGTTACATACTGAAAAAATTGCAAATATTGTGTCTCATTTGTGTTTTTATTCTACTTTTTGTTGTATTCATATTTTACTTTTTGTAAAAATTTATTTTCTATTTTCTTCATATTTTTTGTTTTTGTGAATGCTCTATTATTATTTTCTGATGCATTGCTTTATACTCCTCATCTGAGGGGTATTGTAATATTTATGCCGTCTGTCTGTCCATTCAATGACATAATCAGATTATTGGAGGAATAATTTGAGATATCTTCACCAAATTAATACTCTGGATGCATGTTGGCATGGAGCAGTTTGTAGGGCAGTAACTTTCAACAGAATTTTACACTATATTTGGCCGAGGGGGATTAAAAGTGTGCATTAAAAGTGTTCATGTTATGCTTTAGTAATATTATTGCACTGACTGGAGTAATGCTTTTAATTTCAGTGTACACACAATGACAGTAAAGTCTATTCTATTCTATTCTATTCTATTCTATTCTATTCTATTCTATTTATAATGGTAACGATACTATGATGGAAACAGAAATTCGACCAGCACATCATGAAATCTTTTTCATAATAAACAGTGAAGAAGAAAGACCTGAGTACTAGAGTAGTTGATTAATGGGAAATATTCATATAAATAATTACCTTTATTGTGTGACCCACATATGAGGCTTAAACACAAACCTTTACAGGCCTTTGCAGCTGTAAAGCTCTGGTTTTGTCTCAGCTGTTTCCACATGTAGGGACTCACTCTGTTGATTGTCTGGGTGATAGACCATGCAACCATGGAGTCTTTATTAGACCTTAATAAATATATAATCTCATAATACCACGCCATTCACACAAGTGTTGTTGAGGCACAACACAAATGTGAGCTTGGGTTTTGGAATCAACTTGTAATGAGTTTTTAGTCCAAAACAGCACTGAGAAGTTGAATTGAGTTTGTGTAATACAGGAGGTTTACTGACGTGCTGTGTTCAAGGGTCAAGGTATTTTTATTATCCCAGAGGGGCAATTGAATTTACAGCCAGCAACAAATACATAATATATAATAATAAACAAACATAGGTCATCCAGCAACAACAAATACCAACACAATTCCACATTACACCGTGTCATTTACAAGGCTGATAGCAGGAGGAATAAGTGACTTTCTGAACCCGTTTTTTCAGCTTCGTGGTCGACTGTATCTGCGTTCTGAAGGCAGCAACAAAAACTCAGACCATCGAGGATAGCTCAGATCAGACAGGATCGATTGGGTTTCCTTCAAGAACCTGGTTCTGTAAAGGTCATGTAGATCATTTACACAAGGTTTCTGCAGGTCATTAAAGAGCCTTAAAAATCATTAAATAGATTTTATGAAAATTAAGGCCTTAAATGGCATTAAATTCGATGCCCAGAGGCATTAAAAATTAAATACACTTGATGGAATAAAGCATTGTTATTCACAATCTATTTTGATTATATAAACATTTAATTTGATCAGAAATATAGTGTGATGATTGACAGGCAGAACCTTTCAATTAGCTATAGTTTATGGCTGATACATGAAGTCACAACATCAGATGTTTGGAATGCAACGAGGTGCTGTGGCGAAAGAGCGGAGGAAATATTAGCAAATGTTGAAAAAATTAGAAAATGCTAGTTTCAGTAGAAGTGGTTGGAGGAGGAACTATTCAGAACTTGGTTAAAGCCTGTTGAAGGTAAACCGTCATAAAACTATATATAAAACTGTATCTGCAGTTGAACATGGGCATTAAATTTGTTTAAAGTGGCATTAAAAAGGGCATCAAAAAGCATTAAATTAGATTTACTGATACCTGCAGAAACCCTGTTACAGATGTGCCAGTAATTTTACTGCACACCCTCACTATGCCTGAACCCATTGTCTGTTGTTTATGGCCGATACACAGTCACAACACCGGATGCTTGGAATGCAACGTGGTGCTGTGGCGAAAGAGCAGAGGAAATATCACCAAATGTCGAAAAAATTGGAAAATGCAAGTTTCAGCAGAAGTGATTGGAGGAGGAACTATTCAGAACCTGGTTAAAGCCTGTTGAAGGTAAACAGTCACAAAAATATATATAAAACCGTATCTGCAGTTGGACATGGGCGTTAAATTTGTTTAAAGTGGCATTAAAAAGGGCATTAAAAAGTATTAAATTAGATCTGCTGATACCTGCAGAAACCCTGTTACAGATGTGCCAGTAATTTTACTGCACACCTTCACAATGCCCTGCAGGAGATTGTTTGAGATTTTGTTGGAGAAAATCATCGTTTATGTCGACGCTATTTAAATAAAATTGAATCGACTAGACCCTCACTGTGTATTATTTGTCTGGTGTTTGTTCTGTGTGTGATATTAAAGGCCAAATTGATCACCAATAGAGTCCAATCAAAGAAAGAGGATAAAATTCCAAAAAATGAACATGTGTTACTAAGATAAGGCACCTTGTTTTTTAATTTTACCTTTTATCCTACATATCCTATACTGCATGCATGTATATATTTCTTTTATCTGTAGTATAGAGTTGGCTTTTTGTATATTTTAGTATTTCTTTGGAGTTGTAGTTGGTCATTCTGATGCAGTAAAAGTTTTAGCTTTGACTTGGCGATGTATATTGTTGTCTTGTATATTTATCAGCGTTTCTGTCGGTATAGGTTTTGCTGTGGCGCATCACCACGGTATACATTTCATAAAAAAACAATCATCACTGTCACATTAGACTTATAATTCATATGTATAATATATAATAGGCCAAGATCAGCGCCACACCAACAGATCAATTCCACAGGAAACACTGTATATTACTGTATATTGTATTTTTTCTTATATTGTTATTTTTACTATTATTCATATTTAAGATGCCAGTTTTTTTTTTTTTTTTTTTTTTTTATTAGCACCTGTTTTTTGGACAAACGAGGCCTGTCGCAGCTCCCATTTCACTTCAATATCGCGTGACAAAAAGAGTCTATTCTGTTCTAGTTTTTTGTAAATTGTCAGTTGTTTTCAGAATAACTCAATGTGATATTTTTCTCCAGTCTCTTTGCACTTCAAGTGTTTTTGCTGCTAAATAAGAAACAGCTGCTAAACTCATTTTCATTGTTCCTCTAACTGTAACAACAAAGATCTATTCAATTAAGAAAAAATTTGGAACTTTTTCCTAAACAATACACACGCTCATACAATAATAATCTTTTCAAATCCATACCCATCATCCAGACCGTGTCCTCTGTCTGTATTTTCTGTTTTCCTTTTGTGTTTTTTTTTGTGTTTGGGATGATTCTTTTGGCAGTGAGTTTGTACCTTCACACAATAACAGAGACAGGATTTGTTTTCCATCGTGGACTTTACTGTAGAGTTTTGCGATGATGTGTGTGTGTTTTTATGTGCTTCAGAACACAACCACTGTGTATAAATAAGAAAACAACATTGTATTTTTATATTTCATGGCTTTTTTTTGTAACTACTCAGTCTTGTTATTTGTGTGTCATTTACTGAATGGAGAGGAGGTAGAGTTTGATATTTCTGCTCACTAACAAAAGTTAAAGTTTGCCTCTGGTATTGGTGTTGGCGTGAATGTGGTGAAATCGATGTAGACCATTCACATATAGTTAAGAAATGTCCATATATTACTGTGCTTTGGAAGATGATTGGGGATGTTCTGTACCATGTGTTGGGTTATTCAATTCCACTGATTCCTCATGTTCTATATATTTGTAACTTGCCATATATTTGACACTGCCATTCTTAAAAAGGACGAATATTTGGTTAAAATACTCTTAATAGCTACAAAAAAAAAAAAAAAACTATAACAAGGAACTGGGGGAAGGCAACTATTTCATCAAAGGACCAGTGGATATCCACAACTCAAGAAATGTTTCTAATGGAAAAATAAACACACTGACTGAGACTGGAAGAACCACAACTGGATAAAAAGTGGAATAAATGGACTATATTTATACAAAATCAATAGACTAACTGTTGCTACCCAGGCACAGTGTTTTCTTTTGTACTTATTTATTCTCTTGTTTGTCTGGTTTTTTTTTGGGGGGGGGGGGGGGGTTGGTTATAATTGTCCATAAGACTCAACAAAGATTTAAGTTACAAAAAAAAAAAAGTTTACCTTTGGTATAATAGGGATTAATCTAAAATTTTCAGTGTCTTAATATTTAATGTTTAGATCAGTGCTAAGTTGCTGAACTCAGTATGAATCTGTGAAGGCCAACGGGTCTCTGACCAGATTTCCCTCCTGTGTGTTTTCTTCTCCCTCAGGTCTGTCTGACAGGCTGCTCCAGAGACCTGATGGTTCGGGTCGACCAGCTCTGTTCACAGCACAACATCAAGGTCTTCTGTGGGGACGTCTATGGTTACTATGGTTACATGTTCTGTAACCTTGGACAGGAGCACAACTATGTGGAGTAAGTGTGGGCTGTCATGAGTGGAACATTCTGCACATGTAACTTTATTTTTATTGTATTTATTTATTTATTTGGGCGACACGGTGGTGCAGTGGTTCGCACTCGTGCCTCACAGCAAGAAGGTCCTGGGTTCGGTTCCAACACCAGTCGACGGGGGGTGGGACCTTTCTGTGTGGAGTTTGCATGTTCTCCCTGTGTCTGCGGGGGTTCTCTCCGGGTTCTCCGGCTTCCTCCCACCATCCAAAGATATGCACTAATAGGTTAATTGGTTAATCTAAAATTGCCCATAGGTGTGAATGTGAGAGTGATTGTTTGTCTCTATATGTTCAGCCCTGTGATGAACTGGCGACTTGTCCAGGGTGTACCCTGCCTTCGCCCCTATGTAGCTGGGATAGGCTCCAAGCGACCCCCATGACCCCAGTGAGGATAAAACGGGTTCAGAAAATGAATGAATTATTTATTTATTTAGAAAATGCAAAGAAAATAAAACAAAATAACATTTAAATGAACAGAATCGGTCTTCAATTACAAACACGTCTAAATTTGCATGGTCGAAAAGGAGTAGGAAGAAGTATAAAGTTCTTTTATCCTACCCCTCAAATACTTTGACATCATTATTGGTAACTTAATTCATGAATCAAACAATAAGTTGAAATTTAAATACAGATGATCCTGAGGAAAATACCTTTATGTTAAGTTTGACAGTGTTTTGGTGGTGCCCATAAATAGTTGCATCACTTAGTCCAGAGCTAAAGAATTATTTTTGCATTAATTGACTCTCTGGTATCCCCATAGAGGTCCTTCCTAATCACCAGAAGTGCGTAATCTGAGCAGTTCTGTCGTAATGTCAAAATGTTTTCATATTGTTAATTAGATTTTTTGTATTTCTTAAACTTGAGCCATAAACAAAAATAGCAAATACTCAACAATTGTCTTTTTTTTTAACCCTTTAAATGCCATGATTTTAATGTAAACAAACCATATATTTTGATGCAGAAAACACAAAAACTTCTTTTTTTTTTTCAATATTCTACATAAATATTGGATTACTTTTTTTTTTTTTTTTTTTTTGCAGCCTGGCATATATCAATAAATAACAGCAACATTGGTTAATATGCATTTTTATTTTTTGTGCCAGGTCAAATGTTAAATGCTAAATGTGTGCATTTTTTACTCACTAGGGAGACAGGTGTTAGTGTAAGAATTTTCCATTATATACAATGTGCTGATTTTAGTGGCTGGGTCAGACTTAAAAATCATGCAAAAATGAACAACTTTTGAATTCTGACCTAATACAAATTGTAAAAAGTCATATGACCCTTTGTAACATGAAGTGCAAAGTGTGCATAATATACTCACCTAGATACTAGATGGTAAATATGACATGAGGTTGAGCTCAATTTGTACACAAACAGCCACTAGAAATATCTTTCAAAGGCCGACTTTAGACACTTGAGTATTTACAGGACGTTTCAGAGCTTCAGCCTTTTCAGTTTTGCTGCAGTAAAGAAGCTGAATTAGTACCATTTAAACAAAGTATCTTTACTTCTATAGGAATAAGGGAAGTGTATGTTCTTGCCACTTCTGCCTGTTTGGTAATTTAGGATTAAGCGCTACTTCTAGAATGCGTATGTGTCCGTATTCTAAAAATGAACAACTTTTGAATTCTGACCTTATACAAATTATGAAAAATAATATAACCCTTTTTAACATGAAGTGCAAAGTGTGCATAATATGCTCACCTGGATACCGGAACATCAATCTCTATTTTGGTCTCTGTTTTTAGGGAGAAACCTAAAGTAGTGAAGCCCTCTGGAGATTCCAGCGATGGTCCAGAAGCAAAGAAAGCCAAAGTGGACCCCAACGAGACCACGATGATAAAAAAGGTGAATATTTGAGGAATACATTTCACATCCTGTTATACAGACCTGGTGTGATTCTGTTTGGCCAGGATAAAATACTGTAAGGTGTCAACTAATACTGTACAAGTAGAGGAGAAATACGGGAACAGGAGGAAAATATTGATGGAATTATACAAAATATAGAAATACTCACGTTCACACTTCTACCATCTGACTGTTTTTGATGTTGTTTATGTTTTTTCTTTTTATACCTTATTTTTATTTGTTTTATCAACAGACAGTACAACACAGAAACTAGGGGTCACTAGTTGAACACAACATATTTAAATGAATGAGTAGTAATTATGCATTGTGTTGTTTATAGTCCAGCCGTTTTCTCCAGTGCTTTATGAAAATATGTTCCTTGAGCCATAGGTAGTAGGTCAAGATGTTGTTTATGTTTTATGTTTATTCATATTCATCTGATCCAAATGTTCAGATGTGACAAAACGACGAGTCTTGGGTCAAACCAACAGAGGTGGTCTCAGATTGGATCAAACTGAACATGGTTTGGTTCATTTACTGTGAAGACTCTGTTTGGATGAATCACACTTTCAGAATAATTACTGAAAGTTACACAATAAACAAAAGAAGAAACAAGCTGACATCGGGGGTCACATCCATCTGTAAACCATTTAATACGTTTGGTTCCATAAAGTGTTTGATGCACATGCGCATCAGAAAATCTTTATAGAAATTCAGAATGTGAAAAACTTGCATGAAATATTTTTGCTGTTCAAGTACAAGCAGATACAGCAGAAACAGAGGATGATGGAGGATATTATGCTGCATTTTCCCTAAGTGGTACCAACTCGACTCGACTTGACTCGGCCTTTTTGCGTTTCCATTATGGAAAAGGACCATGAATCTGGTACCCGGTACTAGTTTTTTGGTATCTACTCCGCCGAGGTAGGTTAATCCACATGATGGCAGCCCACAAAACTACACCATGGTTGCCCAAGGAGGTTCAGACATTTCTGTCCTCGGTGGCTGACGAGAAAAATTCAGTGTGAGCTTGACGGGACAACACTCAACGAGCAAGTTTATCAACAACTCTCTGAGCAGACATCACGGAAGTTATGCGCCGCATCGCTATGACATTCAGGTACTCTAAAGTTGGTAGTATCTTGGAATGGAAACAGTCTCCAGGAATAGTGCCCGGTAGTCGAGTCAAGTCAAACTGGTTCCACATAGTGGAAACGTTGCATAAGTGTGTTGTGCAGAGTTGATTAGTCATATGCCAAAATTGCAAAGTGAAACTAAAACTAACACAATCTAAGAAAATAAACTTGACACTTCCCCAAAAGTCCAAAGTGAAAGAAAGAGTTGTAGTTTTAAATGGATCATACAAACAACTGTAACTACATATGTTCTGAATACTGTGTTCAGGGAATGCACAGGAATAAACCAGTGTTTGTTCTTGAATAATATTTCAGTGAAATGACTATGTTGGAGCCACTTATATTATTTATTAATATTGTGGATCATGGTAAATCAAAATAAGGCAAATGGTCCTATTGATTAATGAATTATGATTGATTTTATATTGTTTTCAGCTGCTCATGCCCTCCTCCTGATCGGACCGTCCTCTTCCTGTGATTAGGGAGAGAGGACAGCTGGTTCAGGCCTTTTGTCTGACTGTCATGAGGAAAGAGTGAGGAGTGAGACAGTTTATCTACCACTAAATATGCTATATCTGCTCAAGAAGTTTTTTGTTTGATTATTGTGAAGTTGAAGTCAACCACGGAGAATATTTTTGTTGGTGAAAATAAATTTTGATCATTTTTTGAATATAGAAATATCTCCGCGAGTGCTTATTAAGGAATTTAGTGAGTCATAGACCTCCTCCTCAGACTACTCTGCTATTTTTATTTTTTTTTACCCTTTTTCTTTTTGAATGCAAGAGTAGCCATAACAGACTAACTGGGATCATTTACCTTGAGCAGGATGTTGAAAAGATAACTGACATTGTTCATTTATCCCAGCAGTGCTTTAATCCAACTGACCCAAAAACTCCCTGAATGAATGCGTGATTTGCCGCTTGTTGTGATATTATATGTTGTTTTCTTTATCTCCAACCGACCAGACGGCCAAGTTCTGCACCCTGAAGGAGGCTCTGGAGGTGGACTGGACCAGCGACAAGGCCAAAGCAGGGCTGAAGAAGACACCAGTCGATTACTTCCTGCTACACGGTACGAAAAGCGTCTCCTTCTAGTATCACACACACTGGTGACTGAAGAAGAGGGGAGGTACAATATTAAACAATCAGTGGTTCGAGGGTTAATAGCAGGGCTTGTACAGTAACATGCTTGAATTTCAACATTGTGTTTTCAAGGTCTGAAAAGTGCATGAATTTTAGTATAAGTGGAAAGTGTTTAACTCTGCCAGGTTAGATGTCAAGCCAAAGTTACTTAGAGTGGTGATACATTTTGAAAAATAAAACTTTATGTCAAAAAATAAAATTCCCAGGTGTTCTCAGGTCGACTCACGTACATTTTTATCTTAATTTTTATCTTAGTGCGAGTTTGCCTGAAGAACAGTGAAGTGGCTTCTCTCTGTTTTTAGAAAAAACTTTGTTCTCTCCTTTAATTTCTAAACTTGATGCTATTTTGAAACATAATTTTAGATGTTTATAGCATAATACAATGTACATCATTGGGATTAAAAAGTGAAAAAAATAATCCTGAGTGTACGTATTCCTGTAGATATGTACAGTCACGGAAAAAATTATTAGACCACCCAACAATGAGAGTTCTTTTCTGTTTAGCAGCAAACACTTAAAGTGCAAAAAGACTATATGAAAGTATCACAAAATACTGAAAAATATTGACAATATATAAAAACAGAGATAAAGTATTAAATATATAAGTACTACTAATTCCTACTAAAATATACAAACGCTAACTCCCTACTACATTTATTTACATTTATTTTGTTATCACAACTTGAGTGATAAACAAAATTGCAAATACTCAGAAACTGAGCATATTTTACCCTTTAGATGCCATCCTTGTGATGTAAACAAACTATATTTTTTGATGCAAAAAAATTTTTTTTCAATATACTACTTCTACAATATAACATGAAATGCAAAGTGTGCAGAAGGTACAGTCGCGGAAAAAATTATTAGACCATCCCTTGTTTTCTTCAGTTTGTTCATTTTAATGCCTGGCACAACTAAAGGTACATTTGTTTGGACAAATATAATGATAACAACAAAAATATCTCATAATAGTTTAATTTCAGAGCTGATATCTATCCATTTTCCATGTTTTCTGGATAATAACCAAAATCACTTCAGTTCTTACATCAATATCTGTGGCATTGTACTGACAAAAACAGTGCTTTTAGACATTCTATGTTTTCTTTTCTGTCTGTTTTAGTCACATGATACACACAATAGTTAGTGCTTGATTGCATAACCATTGTTTCTGATGACTTTTTGTGGTCTAATAATTTTTTCCATAACCGTTTTTTTCCCCCTGTGATAAGGGGCTGGGCTGGAAAAATTTAAAACTGACCCATAAAAATGTTTGAAGTGCTTTAATTTGACCATGGAAAATGTGTGCGAACCCTGTAATCATAATTATTCAGATGTGAATGGAATCAGAATTATTGTGGTTAAAGGACACAAGCGCTGTATTCCCCTGAGGTATCTGAGACAGGATGCAGAGTCGATCAAACGTCACAAAGAGTCCAGACAGGCTCTAAAAAAAGCCCAGAAAATGGAAACTGAAAATGTGTAGGAATAAACTGAAACACACAACATGAACGTGAACATGCAAAGTCACCGGTTCTGGTTTAACATTGGAGTTTCACTGCACGTGTCGTGCATGGAAAAAAAAAAAATCATATTGATGACATGTGAAGTGTCATCGTTGCAGAGGCGGTGGAGTGTCTCACAAGACTGCATGTGTTGAACATACACACACGAAGGCTTTGTGATGGAAAATCAGAGCAGTTTCAAACTGATAAACGTTGTGTGTGAGTAATGTGATTCAGGATCTACCGAGCCGAAACCCTGAAAACTCAAATAAAACTAACCCTTTACCTGAAAAACACAAATAAAACAAACCCTTAACTTCAAAAAACACAAATAAAACAAACCCGTAACCAGAAAAACACAAATAAACCGAAAAACACAAAACAAACACGTAAACTGAAAAACATAAATTAAACAAACCCTTAACCCAAAAAACACAAATAAAACAAACCCGAAACCCAAAAAACACAAATAAAACAAACCCGAAACCCAAAAAACACAAATAAAACGCGTAACCTGAAAAACACAAATAAAACAAACACAAAAAACACAAATAAAACAAGCCCTTAACCTGAAAAACACAAATAAAACGAACCCTTAACCTGAAAAACACAAATAAAACAAACCCTTAAACCAAAAAGCACAATTAAAACGAACCCTTAACCTGAAAACACAAATAAAACAAACCCTTTAATAGAAAAACACAAATAAAACAAACCTTTAACCTGAAAAACACAAAACAAACCCTTAACCTGAAAAACACAAATAAAAAAAAAAAACCTTAAACCTGAAAAACACAAAACAAACCCTTAACCTGAAAATCACAAAACAAAGCCTCAACCTGAAAATCGTAGGTAGGTGTGGCTCGTACTTTCCTGTTTTCAGGTTATTTCCGGTGTTATCTGACCTTCTTTGCAGGGTCTGTCGTTGTAGCTCCATCACCTGGTTCTTGACTGTTTCAGAACATGAGTTTCCATCACAGGCCGTCCATGGCCAGTCATGTGCACTGAGCAGAGAACAGAGAGCAGCCCGACACCTACACCGCAACACAACATTTAAGAACAGGAAGTCAACAACAAGGGTGTGTTTCCCAAATTTAAAACCCACAACTGTGGACCAGGGTCACCAAGCATCAAAGGTAGACGCAACACAATTATAACTAAAATTAACCTTTTAAGCGCCAAAGTTGCAATATTGTGACAATCAACATAACTGACTGAAACAGACCATAATAACTCCAGATAGAGTTTCCAAATCTTGTTACCACCTTCCACCGATAGATGACGGACATGTGCCCCTTCAATCCTAACACCATTTCAGGGCATGTTTCTATTCAGAGTGAAGAGGAAAACCCAGTTTAAAGGTGTGGTCCTGAGCGGGTTTAGTAAGTAAAGTTTATTTAGTTCTAGTTTGGATAGATAAGGACAGATTTGTCTGCTCTGCTGTTCAGATGAAAGATACTAAAACTTACTGCAACTCACTGTTTCACTTCATATCACCGCCCTGAAATGTGTAAATACACTCAAAAGTCTTCATTTACAGTACTGTACAGGAAGCTTTTTTACAGGAAATTCTTTAGCAAGTGTATTTTAGAGTATATATACTAACCTTACTGTCAACCTGGTTACTAACCCACTGTTTTTCATTTTTTGTTTTGTGTCGGTCTGTCTGTTTTTTGCCTTGTGCTATATGCAAAGCTGCTGAATACTTGAATTTCCCTCAGGATTAATAAAGTATCTATCTATGTTATTGTATCTGAATGGAAACTGCATTTTATTTATTTATTTACTGACTTATTTATTATTATTAATTACTCACATACTTACATTACTTGTTATTTGAATATTGTTTTTCTGTTATTATTGTTATTATTACTATTATCACTTTATTATAACTTTTATCCTGTGATTATCCATCCGTCTGTCTGTCCGTCCGTCCGTCCATCCATCCAATGGATAAAATGGAAACAAAAACACAAGAAAACTTCCATGTAAATACATATCAAAAATAAACTGTCCAAACCCCCAGACAAAACGCTTATTATAAATGTCTACATACAATCTACAACAGACCATAATTACACAAATACCATACACCATACTCCCACATACAATATAATAAACTATCATATATTTCATAGCAGCATTCTTCTCATTACTCACATATTGTATATTACACTATATACATTGTATATCATAATACATTATTTATAATCATATAATTTGCATTTAACCCTTTCATGCATAAATTATGACAACCGTAATCAAGATTTTTTTTGAGTGTTTTTATTCCTCCTTAGGCATGAAAAAAAATTCCGATCAAGTTTTTTTCCTCACGGAAATACAAAAATGTCCATGCATTTAATTTCTGAAGTCAAGAAACATAAACCCAATATCAGGAAGTGAGATGAAAACAATGAAATAAAAACATTTTAATGCTGCTAATCTGTTTTCTCACATTTTAACATATTCTAATGCTAGTTATAACTCACGTCATGGAGATAACATGCAAAAAAACAAAACTGTTATTTGTCTAACAAATAACAATTGATTTACACTAAAACATGTTACTCCAGATCAGGTTTATCAAGAACAGCAAAGTTACAGTAATGGTGTGAATTACAGTGTATGGGATGGTGCAGAAGTGTCCACTGTGTTGGCTGATATGGAACTAAAACAACAAAACCCATGAATATACAGGGTGACACAAAAAAACGGGAACTTTTTAACAATCCAATAAAACCAAGAGTGATGGAAGAAAAATATTTTATTCATAGTAATTGAAACCTTAAAACATGCCATTTAAAAAACAATGATGGAATTTTCATTTTTTTTAAAATTACAGGGTGACCCAAAAAAACAGGAATTTTTGAAGTGCGTATTGGCAGATGTTCGCAAGTGGCAGCACTGCGAGACAGTGACCTTGAGCAAGTAAACACACCTCCATTTTAGTAACCATTGGCGGCTGTGCAAGAATTGTTCGGTAACCGTGTGATCTCAAGATTCGGTAACGTTCCCTGGCCCCCTAGATCGCCAGATTTGTCCGTTTGTGATTTTTTCTTGTGGGGCTATCTCAAGAGTAAAGTGTACACGACTTGACCAAGAACTCTGGATGAGTTAAAACAGAGAATTCAGGATGAAATTCACAGTATCCCAGCTGAGATGTTGCAGCGGTCAATGAGGAATCTCAACAGCAGATTTCAAGAATGCATTCATACAGGACGCCGCCATCTACAGGAAGTAATTTTAAAAAAAATGAAAATTCCATCATTGTTTCTTAAATGGCATGTTTTAAAGTTTCAATTACTATGAATAAAATATTTTTCTTCCATCACTCTTGGTTTTATTGGATTGTTAAAAAGTTCCCGTTTTTTTGTGTCACCCTGTACAAGAGAACAGCTGGAGAATAACTGTCCTCTGGAGTGACCAGTATGCATGAAAGGGTTAAACAATATATTATATAAAGTTATATCAACATTCTAAAATAATTATGCATACATTGTATAATACACATTATAATACATTATTCATAATCATATAATTCAAAATTGTCAGGTATTATATGGTATTGGTATTTCCGAACCAATATGTTAAGGAAATATGATGAACGTATTAATTAAGATGTATCTTAATACTTTCGTCATATTTCCTTAACGTACACAGCAAAAATCAAAATCTTACCCAGATAATTTTCACTTGTTCCATTGGCAGATTTTTTTGCTTAATTCAAGATTTTTTTTTTGCTTAATTCAAGCAAAAAAATCTGCCAGTGGAACAAGTGAAAATTAGTTTGGTAAGATTTCTTGAAATAAGATTTTCCAGATCTATTGTCTAAAACTCAGTTCTTATCTCACTGAAAAGTTGCTCTCTAGGTGATTATGTCCAATTTTAACTGTGAGATATTTGGACTAGAAATGAGAAAAATGCACTTTGTAAGATTTAGATTTTTGCAGTGTATTGGTTTTGATTTTTTTTTTTTAATGTATTATTTGATTTTGTTGTTTTGGTTTTGTTTTTCAGATTGTTCCATAAGTTAAGTTAAAAGATCAGTGATAACAATAAATAAAAAAAAAAAAAGGGGGCAATAATTTAGTAATAACATAAGAGTTTGACAACATTTTTGAAGTGCAATGTACCAGTAATTTTTTAAAGTGCAAGATTTGGTCGAGGTCAGCCAACATTTTCAAACCTAAGGCCCGGTCCGATAGATTCTGTGGGTTTGACCTCATGAACGCACGATGAACGGCTGATGTTGGCGGTCGATGCATCATGTGACCGTGGACGTCCTCTGCATTTGTTTACTACACAGACTATTTGCTTCTTCACTCGCCAGTGGTTTTACATGGGGTTTTTTTAGGCTTATTTTAGGTCTGATAACCTCCCACTGTGACCCCTCCCCCACCCCACCCCACCCCCTGCAGCCTCGCCCCGTCTTCAGCCTCAGCTCTAAGTGGAAACAGCCTGGTCGTTGTTTTTTTTATTGAGTGAATGTGAGGCAGGACGCTGCGTTATTATTCCTCTGCTGTTTCTATAATTGGAACCAGCGGTTGTTGTTTTGGGCGACGATGAGGAAGTGGCTCTTCCTCTGTTACAACTGCTTCCTGTCTCACTAGGAACAGTCGGCCGATCTGAAACCGCAGCTGGTGTTTGACTGTTTCTTATTATCATTACCTCTGTTTAGAAGAATCCAATGACTATTTACTGTCAGAGCACAGGTCGACGTGTTCCTTCCACTGCTCTTTTACTTTGTACTTCAGTTTTAACTCATTTACCCCTTCGTTATCCCGCCCATAGATGCCCTTTAACCACCAAGAGCCCATGATCTGCACAGAGCCGCAGTAATGTCAGTGTTTGTCATACAGTTTTTTGCATTTTAGTGGGTTTTTTGGTGTATTTTAGTGTATTCCTTTGTGTATGTTTTATGCATTTTTGCATACTTTTAAAAAATATTTTAGTGCATTTGTGCATTTTTGGTGCATGTTGGCGTACAATAACTATGATATGTTGGACTGTTATTTATATGAATGGAAGTTCTGAATTTTGACATTTTGAATTATGACAAATGTCTTAAAAAATCAGAAATTTGACTTTAAACATTAAACATGCAGATACACTGATTGTGTATTTGGCGAATTTTAGTGTATTTTATCATACATTTTAGAGTATTTTTGTGCATTTTTAGTGTATTTTATTGCATTTCAGTGTTTTTTTAGTGCATTTTAGCACCTTAGTGTATTGGTGTATACGTTGGTGTATATTTTGTGTACTTTAGTGCATTTTAGTGTATTTGACTGCATTTTAGTGTATTGTGTATTTTTGGTTAATTTTTTAGTTTATTTTGTATATGTCAGTGTATGTTTTGTGTGATTTAGAGCTTTTTTTGTATTTTAGTGTATTTTAGCATATATTTTAGGGTATTTTTGTGCATTTTAGTGTATTTCTTTGTGTATTTTATGCATTTTGTGTGTGTTTTCTCATGTATTCTTTTGTGTACTGTTTGTGCATGTTGGTGTATGATAGCTGTGAGGCCCGTTGTTATTTATGTGAATGGAAGGACCCCCCCACCCCAAGGCCCGATCACCACCAAAATTTAATAATTTCTTCCTTGTGCCAGTATCAACATTTCTTGAAAATTTCATGAAAATTTGTCCATAACTTTTTGAGTTATCTTGCTAACAAACACACATGCACGGGAGGCAGATCTGTCTTGGCAGAGGTCTGCGCTCTCCGAGTGCTTTTCTTCTTATGTTTTGGAAATGGTATCCATCATTTAAGAAAATTGTACAAATATTGAATGTTGTCTTAGTTGTAGGTGTACAATTACCTCTGCCAGGAGGTATTGTGATCACTTTGCTTTGTGTGTTTTGCGTGCGTGTTTGTTTGTTTGTTAGCAAGATAACTCAAAAAGTTATTGACGGATTTTCATGAAATTTCCAGGAAATCCTGATATCGGCACAAGGAAGAAATGATTACATTTTGGTGGTGTGTGTGTGTGTGTGTGTGTGGGGGGGGGGGGCAGATTTGTCTTGGCGGAGGTCTGCGCTCTCCGAGTGCTTTTCTTGTTTCATAAATGCACCAGACATCGCATTATTGGAATGGAAATACAAAGTTAAATAGCAAACTCATCCCAAATAGGCAACAGCAGAGCAACCACCTCATGGTCAAATGTAGGTGGGTTTAGATATTTTTTTCATGGCTCCAGTCAGATTTCTTTCTTTTTTCGAGACAAAAATTGCTCTTTAGGTTATAAAGGTTACTGACCCCTGATCTAAAACATGCAGGGTAGTAGATTTTGAGGACCAGGGTTGGGGACCCCTGCCCCACAGATACCCTGTCTTTAATATGTCACACATCCTCGGTCACACCTGTTCTTCTACTTCCACCTCAGTGTCTGAACTTCTTCTGCTGGAGGAAACTCTGTGGACTCGTCCTACGTCGGTACATGACCGTCGTGTGCTGCTTTCCACACATAAGCCCCTTCATGAGTGGGTTCAGATCCTACCGCCGCTCCATCATTCTATCGAGTCTGATTTCCTGCGTGTGATGCCATGTGTGTTTAACTTTATACCGATAAAGGGCAGAGTCGAGGTGTGAACATGAATCACCGCTGCTGTGTGAGTGTGGAAATGGCCGTGGGAGGACTCCACTTCCTCATGTGGTTGAAGTTAATGGACGAACAGGAAACACGGGGGTGGCGCGTTGATCTTAGTGACGAGGGCGGTTAGCGTTCGAAGCACGCGACCAAATAAAACACACTTCAGATTTCTAATTTCTCAATCAGTCCTTCCTGCAGACGGAGGAAAGTGGAGTTAATATGACCCCCGTCTGAGGAAACGCTGTGATTGGATGAAACAGATGGTGATGTCACCTGAGGCTGATGTTATCCAGGCTCAAAGACAAAGACATGATGCGTCTTTCCACACGGTGATCGTTCACAGTGGAAGGAGAGTGAAATCAGAGCTGACACAAACACAACAGATTATATGGAAAATAGAATAGATTCAACTGTACAAAGGGTTTTACAGCCCCTCAACTGTCATTGTTTCACCGTTAACGACAATTAAACGAAACAACGAACTGATGAATGACTTTAGATGCAACATGTACTTTTGATGAATGTCATTTTCTGTTTGTTGTGTTGTTTATTTATTTATTTATTTTGTCTTTTTGTTCATTTTGTTGCATATTTTGGTAATTTTTTTTTGTCGTAATTGAGATTTTTGTTTGGTTTGTGGCTTTTTTTTTTTTTTTTCTTGCAGTTTTTGTGTCAATTTTATTGGTTATTTTGGTTTTGTTATTTTTAGTCACTTTGTCGATTTGTTTATTCATTTTTGTTCTGTTTTTGGTTCATTTTTCTTCATTTTATATCGACTTGTTTTTGTTCAATTGGGGTTTTTTTGGTTTATTTTTCTGTCTTTATTGAGATTTTTGTTTAGTTTGTATTCATTTTTGAGGCTTTTTTTCTTGTTGCTTTTATTTTTGTGTGTTTTGTTACTTTTTGTGTTACTTTTATTTATTATTTTGGTTTTGTTCTTTTCAATATTTCTTCATTTTGTTGAGTATTTTCTTTAGTCTTTGTTCATTTTGTGTTGTTGTTTTTTTTTTTTTTAGTAAATTTTTCCCTGGAACCAGACGAGGGGACCACTTCTCCCCCGTTCTGGCTTCCTGTCACTTACAGGATCCAGTTTAAGATTTTATTGGATGTTTTTAAGCGTTTGAATGGTTTGGCACCTCCTTCCCTTTCAGAGCTTTTAACTGTGGCTAGAAAAACATGATCCTAAAATCAGGTGTTTTCAGATGGACCAAATGCCCGTCTAAAGACTCAGTGTGACGGAGTCTTTTCTGTTCAGGTCCAAGGCTCTGGAACATTCTACCTCAACATTTCACATGTGCACTTTAAATCTGTTTTAAAAACACACCTATTGGCGCTGGCTTTTAATACAAGTGTGTGACTTTAATTTGTTTTATCTTCTGCTTCTGTTTTAGATCCTATTTATCCTATTATTGTGTATCTGTTTTTATCAGTTTAAGTATATTTCAGATGTAATTTTTTAGGTTTAGCATCTTATTTATTTTTTATTACTATTAACCCATAAAGACCCAGTGATACTTTTGTGTCAGTTCCCGAAAGAATTTTTCTCTCTATATAACCTGTCCTAATTGATTCATCACCATTTATTGTAATATTCTTTATTTTGCATTTTTTCAGTGAAAATCATGTATTTTCCCACATTTAATTCACTGATCATGTCAATGTTCATAAAAACTCAGATTAATATTTTATTATTATCATTACTAATACTTTATTTTACTAGGTAAAATCAATTGAGAATGTTGAAAGTTGAGGGTTATTATATCAGAAACAGAGAAAACTGAAGAAAAAGTTACTTTTTCAGCGAAGATATCATTAACTGAACATAAAGAGGAGTCTCTTAAACCACTATCTTTGATCCAACTCCATGGGTTTTACTGGTGAATTAATGTTGCAGAAGATGATGGTGTTTCCACAGTAACTATGGAGCCTCTGAACATCCAAACAGGTCATATCTGATGACCATGAAAAGATGATAAACTGCATTTTACACCAGTCATTTACATGTATTGACAGGATTAGTGGATCTGCAGGTATGAAACAGTTTCGATCAGTAGTTGGTTTTGGTCGACAGTGGATGTTTGGGTCTTTATGGATTAATTTTACTACTTATTACTTATATTGTGGTTACACCTATTACTGTTATCACTTTATTATAGACATATGCAAACATATTGTGCATATTATAACATTACATAATAGTTATTTATTATTATTACTACTACTTATTATTACTACTTTTTTTTATTTCTTTTACCATTGCTTTCCAATGTGCAACTCCCTGTTTTTTTTCACTACTGTTTTTTTTTTTTTTTTTTTTATTGTATTAGTATTTTCTTATAATGTTTCTTACATATGTACATTCGGTGTTGTGCTGCTATCGAAAGCTCAATTTCCCAAGGGATCAAAAAGGTTCTATCTGATCTAATTAGGTGTTTATATCCATATCTTTGGACACTTTTGGCACGTTGTGTTGTTTTAAATGTGTTACAGAACTAAACTTGACCTTGACTTTGACCTTGTGTGTAAAACTAACCTCTTTTCCAAGTCTTTTATACCCTCGACGGTTCGTTTATTCACAGATTCCTTTCACTCCACTGATCTACTGAGGCATATTTTATTATAGTGTATCTGTTTTCAGTGTGTGTGTCTGTGCTGTAATGGGGTTTTTCTGTGTGTTTTCATCAAATTTTCCCCTTGTAACATTAATACAGTTGTATGAATGTGAGTTTCCTCATCTTCAGTCTTTTTTCTGTCCTCCCTCCAGTTCTGCTCAAGTTCCGCACAGACAAAGGTCGCGACCCTGATCCACAGTCCTGTGCAGAGGACAGCCAGCTGCTGAGACAGATCCGAGACGACGTCCTGGAGGCACTGGCGGTGAGCGGCAACCTCCTGAACGACGACTTCATCAGGTACGAGTCATGAGTACGAAGTTTGACCTCAGGGTTTTACTCATTATTTGGTCTTTTTTGTTCATTTTATAATGTTTTTTTAAATTATTTGGTTCATTTTTGCCTAATTTTTGATTATTTTGCGCTTCAGTTTTTGTTTGTTTTTGTTATTTTATAAAATTTTTTGGTCATTTTTAAATTATTTTGTGTATTTTGTTCAGTTTTTAATTATTTTCTTCAATTTTGTTCATATTTTTCTTATGTTGTTTGTTTTGTCCTTCAGTGGTTGATGTTTTCTTTATCTATTCGTCCACAGCTTCTGTTTCTCTGAGTTGTCTCCGGTTTGTGCCGTGGTGGGAGGAGTTCTGGGACAGGAAATTGTTAAGGTGAATCAGACGCATTATGTCACTTATATAAACTCTGTTTCCTGTACAGAAAGGAAGAAAGAAAAAAGAGTGTTTTCACTGAATCACATATCTGCACTGATTCCTGCTTTGTATGAAAATAGTTCCAGTGTCCCTGTATGTCAGCGTCATGTTGTATCTGAAAATCCCCAGCTGAATGTGTGAGGTTGTCAGGTTCTGTTCTATGTTCCAGTCCTGTGGTCTGGATGCAGATCAATCTAACTATAGAAGTGGGTGGTACTTTCACTGGAGGAGAACTCAACTAATTAATTAAAGTCCTTAAATGACTTCTATCAGTGATCAATAGGAACTATATTAATGTCTGTAACCATTTACATGTTATAAACCATTAAAATATGGACCATCATAAGTAAAGGCACATTTTTAATATTTCAAAAATTCCTCAAAAATAAAAAAAAAGCCTGAAAAGCCAATAGATTGTGAGAACTGAGTTGCTATGGAAACGATCCAGTGTCCCTTCTCATTGGTCTGAAGTGGCAGGTTTTCAGAACGTTACACGCTAGAGTTTAACAAGTTTTCAGCTCATCCTGTCGTGAATATCTGGTGAAAACACAAGTCTCTCAACAAAACATCCGATAAAAGAACACAAATAAAAACATGCACATTCATGAAAAAACCTTTAATATAACATGACTCTGCCATCGGTGAAAAGGCGATACAGATATGGGCTGACGCTGATGTCCAGCTGATCTGTCATTTCATCTAGGTCTGATTCATCTCATGATCATCGATCTAAATTCATCACATGATCCACTTTTCAGAGACAGCGTACACATCATATTAAATAACAGCTCTTATTACTTTTCCCCTCATCTAACACTGGTGTTAAACGTCTGGTTTATCAGTGTAATGACAGAACTTTACAGACTGTTGCAGTAACTTCCCAACAGTAGAACATGTTGCTCCTGAGTCTGTTTATAGCAGCACTTCGGTGTCTGCAGCAAATTGTTCCATTTTTATCCACATTTACTGGCTGAGCTTGTGTAACATGTTGTTTTTCTGCTGAAGAAGAAATAATGACAAGGAATTACCCACAGTCCATCAGCTGCAGCTGCTGAACTGATGCATCAAGACTGATTCATACAGACGCTACAAATTATAATGGAGTAAAAACGTCACGGATTCATTATTAAACTCTGAAAAGACAAATCAGGAAATAATCTGAATGATTAATTGATAACATTGCAGCTATATGTACAGGAAAATGTGAATATTGGTCATCTAGATATTGTCAAAATTAGATTAGATTAGATTAGATACAACTTTACTGAATTTGAGGTTCCAATAGCAGCACAACAACGAATGTACACTTGTAAAAAAAATTACAAGAAAATATTAATAACAATAACAGTAAAAACAGTCGTGAAAAACAGGTAGTTGCACATTAGAAAGTACTAGTAGAACAAAGTTGAAATAATAATAATAATAATAATAATAATAATAATAAAGCAAATATTACAATATGCACAATATGTAAATATATATGTGTATATGTATGTGTGTGGATGGATGGATGGATATAGATAGATAGATAGATAGATAGATAGATAGATAGATAGATAATCACAGGATAGATATAATAAAGTGATAATAGTGATAATAACAATAATAACACAAAAACAATATTCAAGTAACAAGTAATGTAAGTATGTGAGTAATTAATAATAATACATAAGTCAGTAAATAAATAAATAAAATGCAGTTTCCAGTCAGATACAATAACACAAACCATCACACGCAGAGGAAACTAGAGGAAAAGTGGAGATGACTATTGTCTGACTATTACTGACCTATGTTTTATTAGATGAGAAAATTATAATTCAGATCATGATCCTGATTCTACCTGGAGGTCCTCATATGAACTTTAGATCAGATCCACCAGACCTGGTTATGTATGTGGCACTGAGTGTAATATTCTGGGTCTGAAATGACATCTGTGCTAAAAATAATTAACCAATAATAAGGCTTGAATATCAGTCAAGATTGATAATTGTCACGATAAACGTCAAATGAGTTGAAAAGCTTAATGGAATCAGGCTTATTTGTAGTTTTAGATTATTAATAATAAATGCAACAAAATGAAAACAACAAAAAAAATATGTGGTTTGATAGATTTTCTTAGTAACTGAAGTGAAAATGAATGAAGGTTCTTGTTCAACTTTCCTGTTCATGTCCTCACACAGTCGTGGGTGAGTTTTTATTCTTTTGTTTGTAAAAATCTCGATGAATCCTTATTGTTTATCACAGAACAAACCTCCCACTAAGCAGAGGCACAGTCGGTTTTACTTCCTACAGTATTTGTTTGCTTTTTATCCTTCAAGACTTCAGCGTTGGAGACGTTTTAATTCATCACATTCATTAAAAACAGCATCAATATTTAACGTCTGAAGTCTGAGTTGTGTGAGTGCATGACCTGAATAAGTGTCGAAGAGTCGAGGAGGCGGATCCAGATCTGACCTCAGCGCCGAGGTAACGCCAGGGTTCAGCTCAGGGTAACAGAGGGGGGGGCATGTCCGTCCATCCGTCTACTCTGTGCTGCGTCGGCGTTCATTCAGTCGACTTTGTCTGCAATGATGAAACGTACTGCAACAGGCGGACTGACATGATCCACTAAGACTGGACTGACATGATCCACTAAGACTGGACTGACATGATCCACTAAGACTGGACTGACATGATCCACTAAGACTGGACTGACATGATCCACCACCACTGGACTGACATGATCCACTAAGACTGGACTGACATGATCCACTAAGACTGGACTGACATGATCCACTAAGACTGGACTGACATGATCCACCACCACTGGACTGACATGATCCACTAAGACTGGACTGACATGATCCACTAAGACTGGACTGACATGATCCACTAAGACTGGACTGACATGATCCACTAAGACTGGACTGACATGATCCACCACCACTGGACTGACATGATCCACTAAGACTGGACTGACATGATCCACTAAGACTGGACTGACATGATCCACCACCACTGGACTGACCTGATCCACCACCACTGGACTGACCTGATCCACTAAGACTGGACTGACATGATCCACCACCACTGGACTGACCTGATCCACCAAGACATGATCCACCAAAGCTGGACTGACCTGATCCACTAAGACTGGACTGACCTGATCCACCACCACTGGACTGACCTGATCCACTAAGACTGGACTGACATGATCCACTACCACTGGACTGACATGATCCACTAAGACTGGACTGACCTGATCCACTAAGACTGGACTGACCTGATCCACTAAGACTGGACTGACATGATCCACCACCACTGGACTGACATGATCCACTAAGACTGGACTGACCTGATCCACTAAGACTGGACTGACCTGATCCACTAAGACTGGACTGACAAGATCCACTAAGACTGGACTGACCTGATCCACTAAGACTGGACTGACCTGATCCACCGAGACTGGACTGACATGATCCACCGAGACTGGACTGACATGATCCACTACCACTGGACTGACATGATCCACTACCACTGGACTGACATGATCCACTACCACTGGACTGACATGATCCACTAAGACTGGACTGACATGATCCACTAAGACTGGACTGACCTGATCCACCACCACTGGACTGACATGATCCATTAAGACTGGACTGACATGATCCACTAAGACTGGACTGACATGATCCACCACCACTGGACTGACATGATCCACCACCACTGGACTGACCTAAACCACCACCGCTGGACTGACCTGATCCACCACCGCTGGACTGACCTGATCCACCACCACTGGACTGACCTAAACCACCACCACTGGACTGACCTGATCCACCACCACTGGACTGACCTAAACCACCACCACTGGACTGACCTGATCCACCACCACCACCACCACTGGACTGACATGATCCATTAAGACTGGACTGACATGATCCACTAAGACTGGACTGACATGATCCACCACCACTGGACTGACATGATCCACCGAGACTGGACTGACCTAAACCACCACCGCTGGACTGACCTGATCCACCACCACTGGACTGACCTAAACCACCACCACTGGACTGACCTGATCCACCACCTGAAATTGAATTTCGGGGATGTAATGGTTTTACCCCAAACGCTGCCAGATCCTCTACCAGATCTCCTTGGTATTTTGGCGATAACTCGGACAGATTTGGTTGGATTTCCTCGGCCTTTAAGACCAACATAGTGGACCCCTAGTGGAAGAATCCAGTGGATTTCAGCTTCTCTATGAGTGTTCTTAGTCATCCACATGGGGGTGCTTTAGTTGGAAATCAGTTTTTTGGACATAAATCAATCAATAATAGGCAGATTGAGATCAAATTTGGTTCATTATAGAAATCTTCCAAATGTCCATGTTCTGTCTACCATCCAGAGTTCATATGGGGTCATTTTCATTCACTAGGTGGAGTTTTGTGGGGAAACATTGGTTCTCTGACCGTTATTCTGCCACTATCAGGTCAATGTAGCTCTAATGTAGTTCATATCGATTGTCTAGCAATTATCGTGGATAGATTTATATATAGCAGAGGATTGGGGGGATTTCGGGGATAAGCCTCGTTAAGTTATGATTATTTTGTCCACTTTTATTATTTTTTTCAATTATTTTATTGATTATTTGATTTTTTTTTTGGTCTAGGTTTTCATTAATTTGTTGTATTTTTTAATTTTTTTTTCATATTTTAGTTGGTTGTTTTTTGTTCATTTTTTGATTCATATTTTAATTAATCTATTATAATTTTCATTTTTTGCTCATGTTTAGATAATTTTGTTTAATTTTTTGTATATTTGATTTTTTTTATTTGTCTTAAGTTTGTTCATGTTTTGATTTTTAAAAAAATTGCCTTTCTTCATTTTATATTTTTTTGGTCATGGTTTGGTTATGTTGTTTTTTAGTCATTTTTGGACAGTTTTATATTATTGTTTCATTCATTTTCTGTTCATCATTAATGTTTATTTATCTTGTTATTTATCTTTTAATTTGCTGACCTTTGTCTCATTAGAAGTGATTTTCCTTTATTTTTCCTGTTCCTGCTTTTTCCTCAGTACCATAAATGCAGCTATAGTAAATTATATCCAGTTGTAAAAAAAAAACCCTGAAAAGCCAATTGAGAACTGAGTTGTTGCTATGGAAACGATCCAGCGTCTCTTCTCATTGGTCTGAACTGGCAGGTTTTCAGAACGTTACACACTGGAGTTTTACAAGTTTTCAGCTCATCCTGTCATGAATATCTGGTGAAAACACAACAATTGGCTGATCAGCTGTTAACATTGATGACATCATCCTTCAGCTTCAGACCCTCGACCTGGAAACAAAGAAAAATGGACCCAATATGAGCTAACCCATAAAATATTTTGTCTTTCATTCCTTCCGACCTTTAACCTTCATGCTCTTGTTTCCCTTCAGGCTCTTTCCCAAAGAGACGCCCCTCATCGCAACTTCTTCTTCTTCGACGCCCGTAAAGGCAACGGCATCGTCGACTATTTCGGACCGAACTGAAGCCATTTCACAAACGTCACCGTCCGTCTTCTGAGTTATTTATCAGTATTTGCTCCTCGTCAGATTCCTCGTTTATTGTCTCCCGTTTGTCGTCATTTGATCCGATGTCAGACATATTCTCGAACACAGGTTGTTTTTTTTACATTTACTAATAAAACATTGTGTAATAAAACTGCTCGGCCTCAGTGTTTCGGCTTCATTAAACTTCACTCGCCTGGAAAACAGATTTTATAAAGATCAGACATGCGATATCTGCCATCGTAGCAGCTAATTTAACCCATCTGGAAAGTTTTGATTTTATTCCATTCATTGCTGTATTGAGGGACAGTGTTTGGTAATCAGCAGTTACAGGTAAACAAAGGGCAGGTTCCTGAGGGATCTTAAAAGTCTGAGAAGTCTTGAATTTCCAAATCTGCATTTAATACCTTAAAAAAGTCTTTAAAAAGTATTAACGTTGGTATGGTAGGTCTTAAGTTATGTTGCCATAAACTGCCATAAATATGTTTAAATATTTCTGTTCAATGTCCAACCTGCAAAGAAAGTAACATTAGTCGACTCAGTTCCACCTTTTATTTTATTTTATATTTAATATTACTCATGGCGTCCCTCAAGGATCGACTCTGGGTCCCTTTTTGTTTTTCTTATACGTGGCTAAAATGGGTAAATGGATAGTATGGAGACATGGTGTGGTAGCCTGTTCCTACAAATTTTGGTGTTTTTTTAAAAATATATGTATGTATTTATATTTTTAACCTTAGCTCCAAACAGCATATTGATATTTAAGCATATTAACCACATAAAGTCATGTTTTTAATGACCGAAAAATAACTTTTTGAGATGCAGAAATAATTTTACATGTTTTTATGTCCTCATGCCTTCATTTTTGCAACAACCCTTTAACTCGTCTCAAACAAAACCATGACTTTTAGCCAGAACAAAGACATGCAAACATGTTACAGCTGTTTTATCTTCTTTACACTAGATCCTCATTTGTTCTGGGACGTAAATTCTCCAAATCCACTGTCTTGATCAAACTTCATCAGTCACCACCAAACTCAGCATCAACTTCTATTCCTTTGTTCTTGTTTGCTTAGTTTTCCATCACAACCTTTTTTAGTATTATTCTTATGAGTAGAATGGTGGCCAAGGTTTGTGTGTTCAGGGCTCTTTTGTGTAGTTTTGCTTCGAATTTTATTTAATTTTTTTGTCGGTCATTTTATTATTATTTATTTTTTTCAATACAACATATCTGACAAAAAAAAAACAAAAATGAGGTGAAAAACACTTTCACAGTCATACAAAATACAAATAAACCAGTGGAAAACATGCAATAAAATACAATGTAGGAGGCACTGATCCTTGGCAAACGAAACAATTGTAGCAAATCAATGTGGAGTTTTAACAAGGACAGAAGGTATTTGGGCAGTTTTTATGAACACAATACTACCTTCACTCTGTTTACCCGGATCCATTTTATGTCTTCAGATTTGAGGACATTGATTCGTCCTTGAATGAAGCTGATTGTTCGAACAACTCAGCTTTATTCTGAGGATGAAAAGTCAGTTTCTCCATGAAGTTTCTTTCCTCTAAAATGTCTAAACACCTTTTCATCCTCTGTCTGCAACGACCTTTTATATTAAGATTTTACAGATGTACATGCCATCAAGTTTTTAATCTGGATTCATGATCTGAGGTTAAAAATTCTGCCCCAAAATCGAAGGAAAATGTCAGTAATAGATGCAACTTAGTGCCAGAAACAATGATGAGAATGTGTGAATGAATCTGGTTATTCAAGGACAAGGATCGATGATGGAAAAACATTCACAAAGTAAAAATAAAGCAACTAAGAAACATTAAAAGATTTTAAAAAAAGAAAAAAATCAATGTTTCTCGACGAGTCTTCATTCACTGAGTACCTGTGACAGTATTTAGGCTTTTTTCTGATTTTTTTTTTTTCCCAAAATGTTCATATTTTCACCCTCAAACAATGTGTCAAAAACATCAATATCATGTTCTTAAGAGTTTTAGCACTGATTTGTGGTCATGAGTGAAAGTTATTTGAAATCAGTTATAACTGAATAACTTAAATAACTTTTGTACATTTTCTTTTAGATACAGCAAAATTAAAATGTTGTAATTGTAAAATTGTGAATTCAGTCAGTTGTTGCATGTATGAAGCAAGTGATTTAATCAAATTAACACATTTTGTTAATAAAGAAACTACTTTAAATGGGGAGAAAAATGGAAAATACGCATTCAGGCTTTATATTAGTTCTCTTTACATTATCCCTCATGTATGAAACTATTTGTAATTTTTTTGAATATTTTACTACAACACCAACATTATAATCTGAAAAGTATCAAACTGAACTTTATTTGAGATACATAAAAACAACAAAAAAAAACAGGTGGAAATTAAACAATAGCTGAAATCGGTGGCTCGAAAATGAATAAAATAATTACATTTGCTTTCTTTTCAATATATTGTCAATGTCTACTCAGGATTATTCTGATTGTTCTGCTGAAATTGATTAAAATATAGTAAATATACACTTACTGGCCACTATATTAGGTACACCTAGATAATATCAGGTGTACCTAATAAAGTGGCCAGTATTGCATTTATTTATTGACAGAGCATTATTTCAGGAGTTAATAAATACCATCGTTTTATCTGTACATCAGCTGAAATCCAGTTCTTCCAGTTGCAGTTTGTGTCTGTATTTAGTAGAAAACTTCAGGACGTCAGACCGTGACTCATTCCGTCTGGAGTCACGGTGATGGGACAGAAAAGAAAAACCAGCTCATCTTCCAACGTGACGACTCCTCAAATAAAACAACAACACGAGCGTTGACGGAGGAGGAGAAGCAGGTCTCCGTGCTGTGGATGAACCGGTTCAACCTGTGGAGCCTGAGCCCACAGATGCAGACACAGATGGAAAATGATGACGCTTCATCAGGAGAAAGTGAACCTGAGTTTAAGCAGGAAAAACAAACAAACAAACTGTGGATTCAGGAGTTTCAATGTGCCTTTCCATCACAGAGGGATTAGAACGAATGGAAACTGATAAAACTACAGTACACACCCCGGCTTAATTCTACAGGAATGTAATGATCATACACATTTATTACACTACCAGTCAAAAGTTTGGACTCACCTGTTTTTTCTTTATTTTCATGATTATTTACATTGTGGATTCTCACTGAAGGCATCAAAACTATGAATGAACACAAATGGAATTATTTAGTTAAAAAAAGTGTGACATAACTCAAAGCATGTTTTATATTTCAGATTCTTCAAAACAGCCACGTTTTGCTTTTATTACTTCTTTACACACACTGTAAAAACAAACCTTTAGACTCAACTCAAGACCTAACTCAATAAAAGTGAGGTAACAATTTGCACTCATTTTGGTTGAGTACATTTTACCCCATATTTTCAGTAAAATGTGACTAAATTTAACAGCTATAACACACTAAAAGAAATGAGGTAAAATCCACCTAACATATCCCAGTAGATTACACAACAAATTACTCATAAAAAGTGAGTAACATTAACTCTCAGTTGTTAATTGGAATATATTCATCTACTTAATTTAGGGCAGGGAGTATCAATCTAAATATTGTAGTGATGTGACGTTCATGAACAAATCGAATCTTTTGAACGGCTCTTTGAAATGAACGATGGGAACTGAGTCTTTGTAAAGAGTCATTCTTTTTTTTTTTTTTTTTTTTTTTTTAAGGAGGGAGTGTCCGATCGCCTGTCAATTTAGCGTCACTGGGGAGGCATTGGGCAGGAGGAGAATGTTCGAGCGGAAAAAAAAAAGTGCTTGCACACTGCGCATGTCTCATGGCAAGAAGTTAGCAAAAAAACAACAGTTTGAAGCGTGAGGTGTCAGATGAGCATTCTGGAGGAGGAGGAGCTGGAAGACTGGTCCAAACCGGAGAAAAGTCTGAGAGTGACTGAGTAATGAGCCAAAGAAAAAGGAGGAGTATTTGGATGCACTTTTCAGGAAGAAAAGATGGGCATGCAACTTGCAATATTTGCAAAAAAAAACCCTAAACATATCTTTCAAATATATCTTTCTCATAATGTACCATGATGTTTTTCTGTCAAATTCCAGCGTTTGCCTACTGTCACCTCTCATGTCATGTATTCAGCCCACACATTTTAACTAAGTATTCTTTTTTACGGTAAGATAATATTTACTGACACACCAATTAAACACCTTTAAAATGTAATGTCAATCATCACATGTAGTCTATTTAGTCATTAAAACATTGGTGTTTCAAAATAATGCAAAAAACATAAAAGAGCCAGTCTTTTGAACGGCTCTTTTCAGTGAACGGCTCCTGATTGAACAGCTCCATTCAAAGAGCCAAAAGTCCCATCACTAAAATATTGATAGTATTGATACTAAGGTGTGTGTATTGGTATTGGATCGATACTGGCGTGATGAGATCGTCTATTTTTGTTGCAGTTTCTCTTCTATACGTCCAGCAAATCACTCGAATTTCCTCTCTCTCTCTCTCTCTCTCTCTCTCTCTCTCCCTCAAAAGTGCTTGAATTTGACTGAATTTGAAAAATGTGTACGAACCCAATTCTATATTACTACACTGGGTTACAAAAAAATGTTTTTTGCAAGTTGTCTAGGTTTTTTCAGCTGAATTAGGACCATTTTGCACCGCTAAATCCAAAAATGACATCTGTTTTTCTCAATCAGGTCAGGTTTTTTTTGCTAATTTGATTTTAAAAAATTTGATCTTCTCACAAAATTGATTACATTTTTGTGACTTTATCAGTTGATTTTTTTATATAGTTCTCACCCAAAATGGGTTTTAAGAGAAAAAACATCATTTTCTAACAGGATGTATTTATTATTTATTATGTATTCACCGCAGATGTAGCAGAATACGTCAGGCTTATTTTTGCAAGATCTTCTAGTTGAAGCCATTTCATTCACCTGTAATATTAAAAAAACACACTAATCATAAATTGGCAAAATTAAATCTTTATACTCGTTTATTGCAAAAAATTTGAAAGAATTTTGTATCATTTGATGTGAAAATGCCCATAAATGTAAGCAAAAAGGTTAAAAAGCCAATATGTAGCATAGTTCAGAAAGTTGACCTGATTGAGCAAAATGAATGTGATTTTTGGATTCAGCACACCAAAATTATCCTAAATCAGCTCAAAAAACTTCAACAATAAATTTGTTGTTGACCAGTGTTATATTATGTTATTATTCTACAGGTCCGGCCCACTTCAGATCATATTGGGAGGATGTGCGGCCTGAAACAACATGAGTTTGACACCCCTGGTTTACAGATTAACTTCAGTTTGTTCTGAGTGCATCCTGACCCCTGACCTCCTGACCTTTGACCTCCTGACCTTTGACCTCCTGACCTTCGACCTGACCTCCTCCTCCTCCTCTTCTGTTCAAATGTTCTGGTATTTTCTACTAATCTACCCACCATTTCTTCTTCTTCAACCTGAGTTTAAGCAGAAAAAAAACAAACAAACAGTGTGGTCTCTTGAGTTTCAATGTGTCTTTCCATCCCAGTCCGAAGGATTAGAACGAACGGAAACTAGATCTGTGCACAGGATTAAACAGTAAATGACTTCTACAGGAAAACATGAGTTTACAGATTAACTTCAGTTTGTTCTGACTACATCCTGACCTCTGACCTTTGACCTCCTCCTCTTTCTCTCCTCTTCAGATGTTCTAGTGTTTTCTACCAAACTACCCCCCATTTCTTCAACCTGGACTGGAAGACATGTACACGCCATCAGGTTTTTATCTGGATTCATGATCTGAGTTTAAAGATTCTGCCCCAAAATCGGAGGAAAACGTTTGTGTCAGAAACAAAAAATAAGAATGTGTGAAGGAATGAGGTTAATTAAGAACGAGGATAGATTATTAAAAAACATACACTTTATTTTCATATAGACCAGGTGTTGTGCTGAGCCATTTGTTGTGGTAAAAATGTAATAAAATCTAATAAAGATAATTGGGGGGTTAAAAAAAAAACATGCACTTGTTGGTCCTGTATGAAAATTAAAACTTTTTGGAAAGATGTTGGAATAAAAATAGAACCGATTTGGGGTTTTATATTACAGAAACCTACTTGGTCACTATTGTTTGGAGATCTTCCTGATGATTTGGCTATAAGTGATAAATACCCTCTAAAAATCTTCGGTGCAGCAGCAAAAAAAACAAAACAATCACCCAAAAATGGCTTCAATCTGATCCACCGGTGCTGGAGGACTGGTTTATTTTATTTATTTATTTATTTATTTATTTATTTGACAGGGACAGTGCAGCCAAACATGGTTGCAGCTGATGTGATTCCTATAGAGTTTATAGTTCGTGCTAATTCTCAACTCCAGTCCCTGGTTGAGCTCTTCCACAACACTGCAGTTCAATATAAAATATACATCATTTAAAACAACTATACCATACAATTCAATAATCCAGTGTTGCATTTATACGACATGAGGCATTCATTCACTCACTCACTCTTCCACACAATATACACAAAAATTGAAAAAATGTTGATGAAATTCACAAAATGGAGAGATTAACATTTATGCTGAACTTTACATAATAAGATAAGGGCAAATGGATTTCTTACATGATTTACGATGAAAAAAATAAATTGTATTTTACACCAATTATTTACATGGATTAATAGGATTAGTGGATCAACAGGTATTAAACAGTTTAGATCAGTAGATGCTTTGGTTTCCAATGGCTGTTTGGGTCTTTATGGGTTAATCTCAATGGGATATTTCCTGGTTAAATTAAAAAAAAAAAAAAAAACCCTAGGTGTAATACTGTAGGAATTGTTCTTACGGTCTCGGAAAAAATTATTAGACCACCCTTGATTTCTTCCGTTTCTTGTTCATTTTAGTGCCTGGTCCAACTAAAGGTACATTTGTTTGGACAAATATAATGATACCAACAAAAATAGCTCATAGTAGTTTAATTTCAGAGCTGATATCTATCCATTTAACATGTTTTCTTGATAATAACCAAAATCATTTCAGTTCTTACATCAATATCTGTCATTGTACTGACAAAAACAGTGCTTTTAGACATTCTGTGTTTACCTTTTCTGTCTGTTTTAGTCACATGATACACACATTAGTTAGTACTGGATTACATAACTATTGTTTCTGATAACTTTTGATGCTCTAATAATTTTTTTCTGCGACTGTATTCTAGTTCCAAACTCCACCATTTTTGCACGTTACCAAATGTTTGTGTAACATTGTGTGTAAAGACAAGGCAAGGCAGGTTTATTTATATAGCACATTTCATGTACAGGACAATTCAAAGTGATTTAGACAAAACATTCAAAACATTACAGCAGGGAAGAAATTAAAAGTATAGACATAAGAAAAAAAACAAACAAAAAAACCCCAGATGAAACAGATAAAAACTTTAAGCTTAAAAGAAACAGTGCAGATCTGAACTGATGAATAAAAACTCTATTCTAATGCAGTTGAGAACAGATGGGTCTGTAACCTGGGTTTGAATAAATAAATAAAAAGCAATAATAGATAGATAGATAGATAGATAGATAGATAGATAGATAGATAGATAGATAGATAGATAGATAGATAGATAGATAGATAGATAGATAGATAGATAGATAGATAGATAGATAGATAGATAGACTGACTTTATTAATCCCCCAGGGCAGGGGTGTCAAACTCATTTTAGTTCAGTTCCACATTCAGCCTAATCTGGTCTAAAGTGGGCCGGACCAGTAAAATAATATAAATAATAAGATAAGAACTTATAAATAATATCGACTCCAAAGATTTTTCTCTGTTTTTGAGTGAAATAAGTAAAATTCCGTAATTAAAGCATTTACATCTATGAACCGTACTTGAACATAACATGAACAAATATGAACCTGAAAATTCTTAAGAAAATTAAGTGTAATTTTAGCAATGTTATGCCTTAGTTTATCATTTATACATGTGCATCGTAACTTACTTAAGTACACAAAAAATGTACAGAATGTAGGAGAATATTGTTAAAATTCCACATACTTCTCTTAAGAAATTTCAGGTTATTCGCATTTTTTGCAAAAGGCTAGTCTGTAAATGTAAACGTTTTTGTGTAATTTTACTTTTTTTTTTTTTTTTTTTTTTACACTACAACAAAGAGAAAATCTTTGTAGTTTTCATTATTTCTAGGTTATTATGATAGTATTTTACTGGTTCTGACCCACTTGAGATTGAATTGAGCTAAAATGATTCCGACATCTTTGATCGTTAATTTCGTCAGTGTAATTTTTGCATTTCACAAATTCATCCCAGGGGCCAGATTTGGCCCCCGGGCCACATGTTTGACACCTGTGCCCTAGGGGAAATTCAGAATACAAAATGCACTCACCGCTCCACAAACACAGCCATACCACATCAACACTCAATAAATAAATGCAGAGTATAAGTAGCTGTGAATAACTTAGATTAAAAAGAAGCAGACATAAAAGACAAGATGTGTTTTCTACCTGTCACATAAAAACATAAAAACAATAAAGCACATGTTTCACCATGACAATATTTTAGATGATATTAAAATAAATGGTGATAAATCACTTCAGACAGGTTAAATATAGAGGAAAATTCCTTTGTGAACTGCCACTAACGTATCCCTGGGTCTGTAAGGGTTAATGGCTGACGTCCCTTTAAGCTCATTCTGTCTCTAATTAAAGTGGACTCGTTATCTCCAGACTCTCAGTGCTTCCTCTCAGCTCCGTCTCCTCATCCTCTCGTTGTCATGTCGACTCTGGGTTATAAATCCGTCGGCTCCGTCCTCCTGCTGTGCGGTCACTCTCTCTGTAACGGCCAATCACAGCCCCGGACCGGCTCCGAGGGCCGCCTGATTGGCTGGTTCTGGGGAGAGAGGATGAGGATGAGTGGTCCTGATGCTGCCGTCGACGCGGTAACAGCAAACGGAGCTCTGTTGGATTCTTCACGCACTAGTTCACTCCTTGTTTTGTTCACTTTCAAAGAACCTGCAACAAACAAAACAACTTTACAGAGAAAACAGTCTGGGTCACGGAGTTCGGTTTATGTAACTGATTCGATCAAATAAACATCTGTGGAGTTATGCAAGAAGAGACCGTATTTGGTCAAATCACAACAAAAAGCCTCCACATACATAAGGAACTCGTGTATGTGGAGGCTTTTTGTTGTGATTTGACCAAATGCTGTGTATTTTTGCATAATTTTGGACCTTTAAATTGGATAATAAATAGAAAACAGTGAAATAAATCTGTAGTTTTATAAATAAAGCTTGTTGCTCATTTTTAATGAGATTATTTCCTGATCAATGAACTGAAAATGACTCAGTCCTGAATGTGTTGAAGAATAGGTTTTGCAGACGGTGGATCTGTGAGGGGGTTTTCTTTATGCATTAAAACATGGAGTTGAAGACCCTGATGAATGCTTTAGACCCTGTTAGACTGCATTAAACTTCAGTTCAGTTAAAGGTGCAGGAGACTTTCGTGACCAATTTTTCATCAGATCTGTCAAACCTCAGTCATATCCTCAGTATCACAAATCTGTAAGTCTGTCTGTCATTACTCACCTGAATCTCTTGCATTACGGGGAACAATTTCAAAGTGTCATCCACCAGAAACAAACCATGTGTTTACATTCTGAGCCGGGAGGGAACTCGGGCATCAGGTTTTACAGATTTGATGAAAAATTGGTCAGGAAAGTCTCCCGCACCTTTAAAGTTAAACCCTGCACAGACCCTGTTAGATTTAGATCCTTTAGACCACAGGTGTCAAACATGCGGCCCGGGGGCCAAATCCGGCCCGCCAAAGGGTCCGGTCTGGCCCTTGGGATGAATTTGTAAAATACAAAAATTACACTAAGATATGAACAATCCTTTTAGTTCAGGTTCCACATTCAGAATGATTTAATCTGAAGTGAGCAGGACCAGTAAAACATGACAACTCCAAATGTTTCTCTTTGTAAATGTAAATATTTTCATGTATTTGCAACAAAACAAAGTATAATTTTGCAAAAAATGTGAATAACCTGAACAAATATGAACAACCTGAAATGTCTTAAGAAAAGTAAGTACAATTTTAACAATATTCTGCCTGTTATTAAATGTTTTGTGTGTTTGTAGATCCACTGCAATCTGTAAGTTATAATGTACATGTGTAAATGATAAACTGAGGCAGAATATTGTTAAAATTACACTAATTTTTTCAGTTTGTTCATGTTATTCACATTGTTTTAAAAGATAGTTTGTAGATCTAAACCTGTTCATTATGTAAATTTACTTTTTCGCTCTAAAACATAGAGAGAAGTTTGGAGTTGACATTATTTATATATTATTATGTTATTATTTTACTGGTTTGGCCCACTGCAGATCAAATTTAGCTGAATGTGGCCCCTGAACTAAAATGAGTTTGACACCCCTGCTTTAGACCCTTCTAGACTATTTAGACCAGGGGTCTCAAACATGTGGCCCGGGGGCCAAATGCAGCCCGCCAGAGGTTCCATTCCGGCCCGTGGGATGAATTGAATTGCAAAAATTCCACAGTCATGGAGGTCGAACGCATTTTAGCTCAGGTTCCACATACAGACCAATCAAGTAAAATAACAGCACAATAACCTTCAAAAAATAATGACTCCATATTTTCTTCTCTGTTTGATGTGAAAAAAAATATTACATCATACCTATAAATAATGACAGCCTCAAATTTTTGTCTTTGTTTTAATGCAAAAAATAGCATTAAATTATGAAAATATTAACATTTAGAAACTATCCTGTAACAGTTAAATGTGAATAACCTGAACAAATATGAACAACATGACATATCTAAAGAAAATGAAGCACAGTTTTAACTCTTTTCTGCCTGTTCCTCAGTGTTTAGTGTCGTTGTAGATCTGATCCATAATGCACATGTAGAAATGATAAGTTGAGGCAGAATATTGTTAAAATTGCACTTATTTTTCTTAAGATATTTAAGTTTTTCAGGTTATTCACATCTTTTTTGTTTGGATAGTTTATAAAATTAAATATTTTCATAATTTAATGTTTGTTTTTTTTCCACTAACACAAAGACAAAAATTTGGAGTTGTCATTATTTATAGGTTATTATGTTATTATTTTACTGGTCTGGCCCACTTAACATCAAATTGGGCTGAATGTGGCCCCTGAAAGAAAATTAGTTTGAGAGCCCTGGTTTAGACCCTCTCCAGACCCTGTTAGACCCTCAAACCATCTTGGTTTGATGTGAAAAAAAAAAAAAAAAAAAAAAAAAAAAAAAAAATATATATATATATATATATATATATATATATATATATATATATATATATATATATATATGGCTCTCCAAAACTCCAAATTTTTCTCTTTGTTTTAGTGCAAAAACACTCATTAACCCTTTCATGCACAGTGGTCAGTCCAGTGGACAGTTCTTCTCCAGCTGTTCTCTTGTATATTCATGGGTTTAGTTGGTTTTAGTTCCATATCAGCCAACACAGTGGACACTTATAGCACAGCAAAAATTGGAGAGTTGAAATTTCAGGGTTAAACATTTGAGAGTCAATTTTCACTCTCAAAGTGTAGTTTTAACTCACTGTGAGTTAAATGTCATCCAGAGTTGGGGTTAACCCTTTCATGCATACTGGTCACTCCAGTGGACAGCTATTCTACAGCTGTTCTCTTATATATTCATGGATTTTGTTGTTCTTTTCGCTGTTTTTTTGTTTGTTGGTTTTTTTACACATATCTTTATTAAAGTTTTAAGACACTACATATCTTTTATGACATGAATTGATAACATGTAGATCTCTCCTGAGCATAAACCCCCAGAATCATAAGCTCTCCCCATAGTTTTCACACAATTTATCAGTAAATACATGTTTCTGTGTGTCAAAAATTAAACATGTGGTGTCTAGCTGAGTGGACATTTTTGCAACTTCATGTAAAATAGGTTCATAAGATTTTTTTTTTATATAATTATTTTTGTAATGTATTTTTTAAATTTTTTAATTTTTAAAATTTTTTTTTCAGGAGAAAATTTTCAATCGCATTGTTTTTTTCATGCCTAAAGAGGAATAAAAACACTCAGGAAAAAAATTTGATTAAGGTTCTCATAATTCGTGCATGAAAGGGTTAAATTATGAAAATATTTACATTAACAAATTATTCTTTAGCAAAAAAAAAATGTGAACAACCTGAAATGTCTAAAAATCTGTGTAATTTTAACAATATACTGCCTGTTACTACATGTTTTGTGCTTTTGTAGATCTGATCCATAATGCACTTGTATGAATGATTCACTGAGGCATACTAGTGTTAAAATTGTACTTTTTTGCCACATCTTTTTTGTTTGGATAGTAAATGTAAATGTAAATACTTTTCATAATTCTTTTTTTGCACTAAAACACAGAGAAAACCTGGGACTTGTCATTATTTATATGTTCTTATGGTATTATTTTACTGGTCTGACCCAGTTTAGGTCAAATTGGTCTGAATGTGGAACCTGGACTAAAATGATTTTGACAGCCCTGATCTAGACCACATTAGACTAGTTTCAGACCCTTTAGACCCACTGAGACCCTGTTAGAGACTTTTTATCTGAAATACCAGGTTTTTAAAACATGTCTGTATTTGGAGGAGTTTTAGGAGCTAAGACGTTTGGGATGTAAACAAGGTCTGTGGGGGTGTTTGTGTGTCTGTGTGGGTGTTTGTGTGTCTGTGTGGGTCCGTGTGGGTGTTTGTGTGTCTGTGTGGGTGTTTGTGTGGGTCCATGTGGGTGTTTGTGTGTCTGTGTGGGTGTCTGTGTGGGTCCATGTGGGTGTTTGTGTGTCTGTGTGGGTGTCTGTGTGGGTCCATGTGGGGGATTTTGGGTGGGTCTGTGTGTTGTCTTTGTGGGTCCATTTGGGGTCAGTTTGTGGCAGCTGTGGGTGTTATGTGTGTCTGTGTGGGTGTCTAGTGTGGTCCGGGTGATGTGTGGGTTTTTGTAGGTCTCTGTGTGTGTCTGTGTGATTTTGTGGGTCTGTGTGGGTTTTTGTGGGTCTGTGTGGGTTTTTGTGGGTCTGTGTTTGTGTGTCTGTGTGGGATTTTGTGGGTCTGTGTGTGTCTTTGCGGGTTTTTGTGGGTCAGTGTGCAGCTGTGTTTATGGGTCTGTGTGGGTTTTAGTGGGTCAGTGTGTGTCTGTGTGGGTTTTTGTAGGTCTATGTTTGTGTGGGTTTTTGTGGGTCTGTGTTTGTGTGTCTGTGTGGGTTTTTGTGGGTCTATGTTTGTGTGGGTTTTTGTGGGTCTGTGTTTGTGTGTCTGTGTGGGTTTTTGTGGGTCTGTGTTTGTGTGTCTGTGTGTGTCAGTGTGGGTATTTGTGTGTCTGTGTTGGTGTTTGTGTATCAGTGTGTCTGTTTGGGTTTTTGTGGGTCTGTGTTTGTGTGTCTGTGTGGGTATTTGTGTGTCTGTGTTGGTGTTTGTGTGTCAGTGTGCATCCAGGGTCTTGACCTTGTGGTTGTTAATCTCCAGATGTGGTGTGCCATGGAAACCACAGCACTGTCAGTCAAATGGCTGCTGCCCCGCCCCCAAAGCGCCAACATTTGTAAACATCTGCTGATCCTGATCCTGATGGGTGAGCGCTGCCCCTGTCCTCAGTCGACCTCCAGAACAGGTTCAAGGCGGTGACGCAAACAGGACGTAGGACGTTCATGTGATATTTACAGACGAGTAGATGTTTAAGACACTAATGGTTTGACTCAGACCAGACGGAGGACACCGCTGCAGTTCCTCCAACGGCCACTAGGGGCTGGACCAGGTTTAACCAGGTCTTCCCAGGTCTACCCAGGTCTAACCAGGTTTAACCAGGTCTTCCCAGGTCTACCCAGGTCAAACCAGGTTTAACCAGGTCTTCCCAGGTCTACCCAGGTCAAACCAGGTCTCACCAGGTCTAACCAGGTCTCACTAGGTCTAACCAGGTCTCACCAGGTTTAACCAGGTCTCACCAGGTTTAACCAGGTCTCACCAGGTCTCACCAGGTCTAACCAGGTCAAATCAGGTCTACCCAGGTTTCACAATAAGAAAATCTCATCCATATGCTGAGACGTTCCACATTTCATCAGATTAAAGTCACATTTCCAACAAAATTTGTCACAAATTTAGCTGAAGTTTCAAGAAATCTGATTTTGTTTCTCGTTTTATTTTGTTCACTTTTTTCTTCTTCTGTTTATTTTTTCTTTTCTTTTTTTTGGTTATTCCATTAGTTTTATTGATATTTTGATTAATTTGTTCATCCTGTTAATATTTGACCCCCCCCATTTTTTCTTCCTTATTTAGGTAATTTTTAAAATTATTTTGCTTCTTTTTTTATTTTATTGATAATTTGTTCAGTGCATTCATGTTTTGTTCATTGCTGCTTAATTTGTTCATTTCATTGATATTTGATGTTTTTTTCCATCCATGTGATGCTTTTCTTCATTTTGTTGATTATTTTGTCAATTTTGTATTCATTTGCTAGTTGTTTTGCTCATTTTATTGATGGTTTGTAACTTCTGTTAATTTTGTGTTACTTTTCATTTAGCCTTAACTCATTAACATTAACACTAAATTGCAAATGGGTAAACTCAGTTCAATCTGAACTTAGACTTAGTCTTAAACTTAGTCTTTACATATGTATCTTTATGCATCAGTGATGGGTACACATCCCACATTTGGTTTTATTAGGACCTGGTCGCCATATTTAGGCTCTAAAATGAATCCATTCCATGTTAACATGTCCAAATTTACAACAGAATTAAACACAGTGGAACAAAAAATACACCCATACAGGGTTAATTTTAACATAATGGATGTTTAAGTTACTTTTAGGCTTAAAGTTATATGTATTTTTAAGTGACTGGAAACACAACAAGTCAATTTTATACATCAAAACACAACACATAGTTTATAATTCTCTTAAACTTTATTGTATAAAAAAGAAAAAGTACAAAATTCATATAGAAAGTTTACAATAGAAAAAAAGTTGAAAAACAGCCAAAAACACACTGCATGACACTAAGCATCATGGGTAGAGAGGAGCATCTGCCCTGAACGAGGAGGTGAAGGTGGAGACGATCAGACATGATCTGAGATGATTGACAGGTCGAATTTACACCCGTCAGCGAACGTACAAAACCCATCATACACGTCTGCGTCTAAAACCATGAATGTACAAACAGAGGCTTCAGCCGCTCTGGTTTCAGCTCAAAGACACGTTATCGCAGCCTCTGACTTCATTCAATAAAGATGTAAAAATGAGCTAAAAACGTCCAAAGCAATAAAAGTAACGGCCAAGCGAGAGGCGTTTAATGTATATGGCAAAAAAAAAAAAAAAAAAATGTAACCAAAGCATTCAGAGATCTGCTCCTGGATGAACAACCAATGAACAAGGCCCTTGTTTTACAATGAACAGTTAAAGCCCATCACTGCAGGTGGGCGCTTACATTACATACATGTATGTTTTTAGCATGTGAGGCACCTGCTCCGTGGATTGGCTGGAAGGAAACTGAGCTCTGCTGTGATTGGTCAATTAGATGCTAACGAGTGAATCTCATCAAAACGTAGGGACATTTAGCTTCTTTAGGTAGTAATAATGTTCAGAAATATAATATAATGTAAACACAGACAGTGGAGGAGCCACTTAGTGAATGTTTTATGGTGTGATTTGAAAAGCACCAATGGTTTCAGCAGGTTAAGAAAGAAAATTAAATCAGAAATTAGACTGAGCCCATATTGACCTCACTAAAACTTAGTGTTGTCCAATCGACAGGATTAATCCTTAAATGGGTAAAAATCAATGAAAAGATGAGGAAAATATCACTGGAAAAAGCGGAAACCATGATATTGTGAAAATATATAATGAACTTTTTGGTCAATCTTCATCAAGTGCTTTATAGTGCTACTTCTATGTAAAATATAACTGGAATGAACTGGAATAAAAGGAAGCAGAAGTAGAATACTTTCCAGTTGAACATTCTGGGCTAGAAATCATGTCATGTTTTGTTGAAGAAAATTTGAATCAAAACATAGAAAACGACTTTCTCAATTTTTCTCATTAGCATTAACATTAGCTGTCATGGCTAACGTTCTAACCAATCACAGCGGAGCTTTCCTTCAGCCAGAACCATCCATGATCCAACCCTGGGCTGAATCATTAATGACCCGTCAGTGAAATGGATCATTTCAGTCATTTTACGCCGTTCAACAAACACTATTGCTACCGACTTCTTTTCCTTTGTGCTTTACTCAGTGTAAAAAGGAGAATTTTGGTACTTTTTCCATCTGATTTTCACATCAGAAGATAATACATCACTTTCAGTATCTGATACAGGGGGAATATGTACGTGTTCCTAAAACTGCAATGAAACAGTAACTGTTAAAAACATAGTACCATGTAAAAAAAAAAAAAAAAATCCAGTTTTAAGCAATGCATAAGTACAAATAATGATAACCCAATTAAAACATCTGAAATGAAACTTAGAGTGATGTATTTACCTCCAGTTTTAACTCCTCTCATTTGTTTTTACAGTTACAACTCAAATACAGCTTAATTCATTATGCTCAGGAATGCATGAAAAAATAATTTAAACATTAGGTTAAAAAAGAAAAATAATAATAAAAAAACCAAGCTACAAATAGGCTACTTTCCAAAATAAATTAATATGAGAAATGAACATTTTCTCCCAGAGTCCGATGCACAACCAAGGGTCACTTTACAAACATCAACACTTTTCATCAGTCTGAAGGTCCAGATCATATTATGTGTTTCTTTTTCTCATTCAATACCATCTCAAATCCACTGGATTTAATTTTTAGACTCACTCTACTGTTGCCGTCGGCGGCTCAGAAATACCTCGACACCTCCCAAACACAACGAACTCCTGCTTCAGTTAGTTCAACATTTCAGATGATTCAGGCTTATCCTCCAAAAGAGTATGTACAGATCATCAAGTAAATCAATAGTAAACACTGTCATAAACACAGGCGGGTGGCGCTTGGCCGGTGGTTGGCACCGGCAGCATCGTGTCCTTAAATAACCTCATGTCATGCATGAGCTGTGGAGCGTTTTAATGGGAGCAAAAACTCTTGATTTGAGCATTTTAACGCCTCTGGAAACTTAACAGGAATCTGGAATAATGGATAAAGTTTAGTGTCTTATTCCACAAAAAAACTGAGATTAAGCCTTAATAATTATTCCAAACCTTTAGTCTAAATTCTCATCCCTTTTTGGCTGATATCTCATTAGCTAGTCATGTTATCGTCTTATCATTAGGGCTAAACATGTTAGTGTGCTACCATTAGTGGCGGTAGCACAATGGTCAATTTGAGTGGCACAAATAGCTGGGATTAAACAATAATTGAAGAAACTAATGTGTGTGCTATGTGCTAATGCTAAGTGCTGTGTTAAGTATGGGTAAAATGCAAACTGAATTTACCTACAGAGAAAATAAAACTAGTTAACCTTTAATCTAATAATTATGGCGCTTCATGAAATACTGTTAGCTTTACTGTTTAGACTGTTTGTAATAATACATTGGCAGATCATGTTTTAAGTGATATTAGCTTAGCTAGTTACGCTAGCTATGCCCACAGTGGAGCTCTGCATGTTAGCAAAAGAGTGGATAGATGGCTAGATAGCTTGTTAGTCTGCTGCTAATAACTAATGTTAGCTAGGTAGTTTAGGTTTTAATTGGTAGTTTGGAAACTTTTGTTTTTTTTGCAATCATAAATCACACCTCATCAAATATCAATTATCAAAAATATCAGAAGATTTACAAAAGTTATCTGATTAATAATGTTTGGACTAATATTCACTGTTTTACATCCTGATTCACAGAGTTAAAGGCATTTGTGTGCTTTACGTTTCCAGAGGCTTAAAGGTGTGTTTTTTTGAAGTTGATTGTCCTGGTGTTGAACAGAAAGGCACGACATGGGATGAAATTAAGCAGGTTGTCTCTAGTCACTACCCAATTTGTACCAAGAAACTGACGTGTTCCATGCTTGTGTGAAAGCGTAGCAACCCCAGCAATGAGTCATTTCTAGATTTTTGAATAAAATAGTCTAATTAGCTAATGCTAGCTGGTGATTAGCAACTGAAAAGCACCACATGCGCTAACTGCAGCTAACGTTAGCTTGTGAGCTAACAGTAGCCTGTCTGTTCGGTCTGAGATTAAGGTGAATTAATGTTATTTTAATGTGTTAAATCCACCAAATGTTCATTTAATTCATCAAGAAAATTGACCTTTCATTTCATTAGCACCACACATTAGTCAAACCAAGACAGGCTAAATTTGCTAGATTTGTGTTTTGTGAAGCAGTGTCTGACAGCGCTATTAGCAAAATAAAAAATAACATTTATTTTATTTAAATCCAGAACATTTTTTTGGGGTTAGCCACATTTGTGCCTGTTTGGAGCAGCTTCAGTTTCCGGTCTGGATCAGATCGTGACGTTAGAATAGTTCCCTCTGTGTTTCGCTCAATAGTGGATTAACACCTGACTTTTCCCTGCTATAAAACCACAGCGTCCAGTTTCACAGTTTACAACAACGGGGACGTAGGATATAAAATAAAGACAGTAATATGCACAGGTCAGACAGACTGGGGTCAAAATATGTCTGTGGGAGGGAAAGTAGAGAATTTAGAGTGTACAAAATTGAGCATCTACACAAGAAGATATGCTAAATAGGTACATTTTTTTAAGTGATCAAATGTGGAGAAATTATCCATTTGGAAGAAGTAATGTGCTATTTCACAACATGGTGCCTGACAACGATAAAATTGGTTCATCTTCACAGGCTGTTGCAGCTCTAGTCCACAGCAGACAGATATTTTCCCAACCGCAATGTTAAAAATACCTGTACAGGCTGCAAATGCTCAAATAAACCATTATTTTGGGTCGTAATGTGCGGGTTCTAACTGTGATCTACTGCAGCTAATTCTCTTAAAAAATCCAGAGTCACTATTGTAACTGCCAGGGTTAAATATACCCAATGTTGACAATGATCAAACACTGACAGGACAAACAAACCAGAGCTTTGAACTCTTAGTGCTCAGGGGATGAGAGACCAAAATGGAGAGAAAAATAGAGCAAAATGTCAAAATTACTGAGGACAGGGTTTAAAGTATCAAAAATCAATCAGAGGAATTTCCAAAATGGATAAAACCCCTCGTATGTACATCTGCGTTTGACCCAGGTCTGCCATGCACACGGCGCTACGTAAAGATCCGACCCCGAGACACTGACAAAAACAGCAAAGCAAAGTCATTTTACAAAATATACAAGTAGAAAAGTCCATCAGCTGCAGTCTGAACCAGCAGACTGACCGACAGACCCACGGGTCCACGTTCAAAGGGGACAATTGACCCGTTAATCCACAGGTGGACTCCGGCCACCCATTCGAGTTCAGACCTCGACAGCGACCAGGAGGGGGCGCTCTGCTCACTTCTCACAGTGAGTCGAGTCCTGATGCAAAAACAACCCCAGAAGCTGCTCATAGAGCGTCCTACGTGAGGCGGTAGAGAGTGCTGAGAGTCTGGGTGATGAAGTTCAGGAGGCCGCGGAAACCATCTCTCCAGTCCTGCCACTGGGGGACGACGTGCTGGAAGAAAGAAGAGGAAAAAGAGACATGAGTCCAAGTAAAACAGACACGTTTCATAATACGATGTGAGGAAATAGGGGTTTTACAGGGTTTGCTGATATTTGAATAATACGCATTTTTACTTTACAATATTAAAACAAACACACAAATACACTTTCCTCAGGAATTGCAATAAAAAGTGAAAATTTGTACATTTTGACACACTGTAATTGTGCTCTTGCTGCTTCACCATTTTTTCTTGCAGATTTATATCCTTTATCTCAGAAAACTTTCATATTTGTGTCTTTCTCTTGCTTTTTTTTTTTTGCACAACTGTAAAAAATCAGATTCAGAAAATGTCAGAAAAAAGATGAAATGACCCCAAAAAGAATGATCAATTCCACCTGCAGTAATTACGAGAATGAAACTGCGAAAATTTTCACGGAAACATGGAAAACAGTCAGTTGTTATCGCTTGAGCCCCTTTGACTCGTATTTTTTTTTTTTTTTTTTTTTTACCAGTTTTGTCTCAAAGAAAATTTTGTTCTTTTCCTTAGAAATATCCAAATTATTCTTCTCTCAAATGTGCAACTTTTTAGTGATATCTAGTTCTGAAGGAGATTACAACCAGCTGAAAACCTTTGTCTACGGTGGCCTCAGAAAACACCTTCATTATATTGTGTTTGTTCATTTTGAGCTTTTAATTAACAGGATATTAACTCTAGTCCACACTAATGCATGTTAACAGTGGATGCAATAAAACCAAAAAGAGGGTGAATATACTCAATATTTTCCCTTTTCTTCACTCAGATCCTCCTAAATCACACAGCAGAGCTTTACTTGTGTGTTTCTTCTGTAAATATTACCCCTCAGGTTTATTGAGTCTGAATCCTCCTACTTTACTCTGTGATGTCATTGTAGGATTGGGAGGAGGTCAGGATGAGGCTCTATCCACAGCATAAACAGTGTATGTGTGTTGAGGATGAATCTCCCATGGCCCTGGTTAACCCTCCCTCACATCACCTTCTTTAACCTCCATCCCTCCTTCCTAGTTCCATTTCCTCTCCTCCCTTTTTTTTTTTTGTTTGAAAGTGTCTAATGGAGGTTTTGGCTTGTTAACAGCGCACATACAGACACAGTTTCCTCTGGAGAATAATGTGTATGTGTTCTGCAAAACAGACACACAGGGAAGGAGAGACAGTCTGGTTCGGTATGATCTGATCCAGTCTGATCCGATCTGATCTGATCCAGTCCGGTCTGAACCGATCTGGTACAGACTGATCTGCTCTGGTTCGGTCTGATCTGATCCGGTCTGATCCGATCCGATCCGATCTGATCCAGTCCGGTCTGAACCGATCCGGTATGGACTGATCTGCTCTGGTTCGGTCTGATCCGGTCCAGTCTGATCTGGTCCGGTTGGATCCGGTCCGGTCTGATCTGATCCGGTCCAGTGGGTCTGCAACCCCAGAACCCAGTGCACATGTCTGCACAGAGGCCGCCAGTTGCTCATACCCGTCTGAGCGCGATCCGAGGGGAGGTGACGTCATCTTTGTTTATGTGCATAAGGCGGGATGGTGAGGCAGAGCGAGCAGCGGGGGAAGGAGGGGGAGGGGGGAGTCACTGCCAACTCCTCACGCAATCTGGAGCAGAGAGGGAGGGCGAGGTCGATACGGACAAATAACAATAAAAAGAAACCATGCCCACAAACACTGTCACTTCTGCTTTTTCGGTCTGATGTGGACGATGGAGGAGGATCTAATGACATAATTCTGCTTCTATTGGTGTGTAATCACATGAAAATAAAAACTGTTGTGTTTTCATCCACTGAAGTCCTGTTCACATGTGACTGGTATAATAACCCGGTGATTAAAAAATTAACGCCATACATCTGCATTTCATATAACCCAAACTGTTTTTGACTCATTAATAATCTACCACTCAGAGAAATGTTGGAAAATAGAAAATGATTGAATTCCTGTCCTACTAATTTCACTTTTCTGAAGGATCTAAATTGGCTCTTTGAGTTCAGTCAGTTTATTTCAGTCTGTATTGAATTAATGCAAAGAGTATCAACAACCAGACACTAAATTAAAACCATAAAGACTGAAACGGTGCAGCTGAAGCTATATCTTATTACACCAACCATCTGTACTTTATGTTAAAGCAATGAAGCCAAAATACTTTCATGATAGTTCACTACAGAAAATAAGCATAAATAACAGAAACAAAGCTTTCATACACTGTGCTCATAAACATCTTTTTTCTACTTGTTCAGATTAACATGGGTTTAATTAAGATCCACCACTATGACAAATAACCAGAGGTCACCAGATTAAACTAGTCCTGTTTGAACAGGACTTTCCTCTTCTTCTTCTTTCTGTTTCCTATCCACAGACATCCTAACAGCATTCATAAGAGCTCGGATTGGACCAAACAAACAGAGGATTTGCGTGACAGACTGTTTTTTGCGGAGTATGGAGGTATTCAATAATCTGCAGCTTCACTAGGGCTGCAACAACTGATCGATAACTTGTGGACTAATGGAGTCAGTTCAGTCAGGCAGCTCATTCTGCATCTGTACGCCTCCTCCAACAGCAAGAACGTCTCAGCTTTCACTCTTTACACCAGTTACAGGTACAACCACAGCTTTATATATGTCGTATACATCACTATATTAATAATTACATCAATAAGGAGTTTAGACTAATCACACCAGACTTCATTACTTTAGATCAGGGGTCTCAAACGGCTCAATTGGCCCACCAAAAGGTCCAATCTGGCCCGCTGGATGAATTTGCATGCAAAAATTACACTAAAGATCTTAACAATCAAGGGTGTCCAACTCATTTTCGTTCAGGTTCCACATACAGACCAATATGATTTAAAGTAAAATAATTGTATAATAACCTATAAATAGTGACAACCCCATTTTTATAGGTTCTAGGTTCAACTGGACTAGTTTGGCTCTTTTGAAGCCAAACTAGTCCAGATGAACCTCGAAGAACTACCAAGAAGAACAATGAGCTGGGCAAGTGAGAAACTGAATGAGAATTGTTCTTATTTTAGTTCCCAACTCCCAGTTTTGAACAATATGCTGCTTGTTATCAAACGTTTGTGTAACACTGTGTGTAATGCACATGTATAAATGATAAGTTGAGGCATAATATTGTTAAAACTGCACTTATTCTTCTCACAAATGCCGTTTTTTTCAGGTTATTCACATGTTTTGTGTTAAAGGATAGTTTGTAAATGTAAATATTTTCATAATTTAATGGGTTTTTTTTTGTGCTCTAAAACAAAACAGAAAAAGTTGTCATTATTTATAGGTTATGATGCTATTACTTTACTGGTCCGGCCCACTTGAGATCCAATTGGGCTGAATGCCGCCCCTGGAAGAAATGAGTTTGACACCCCTGATGTAGATTCACTTTCTTTGTTCATAAAGATCATGTTTTTTGTCACATTCACTCTCATCCATATTTATTTGTGTTTCCTTCATGCAGTTTTCTTGCATATCACCATGTTTCACGGGCCCACACCAAGTTCACGCTGATTTTCCAAATATTTTGCACTAATTATTTTTGTGTAGCATCCAAATGGAAAATGATGAAAGAGAGGAATTTCTGTGATTCACTTTGATGAAAGGAATGGAAAAAAAAATTGAGCGAAAGAAGGGAAAATATCATTAAATATCAGCCATTAAAAAGAGAAAAAGAAACTGAAATGAGGTAGCTCTCACAGAGGACATCGATTCATGCTTACTCTCATGTGACTTATTGATCTGCAGCTAAACACACACGTATAATTATCTGTGCATACACACTCAAACTCAGCTGCACGTCAACACACTGGACTGAAGGGCCGTGATGTGTTCAAGGACACAGACCAAATGCTGTACAGACAAGTTCAGCTCAGGAGGAGGGAAAACATGTCCAGTCACAGGGATGAGACTCGAGTTGTTAAGGGGTTAAGGGTGCATTCTAGTCTTGTTTCTTGTTATATTTTCCATGTTGCTGTGTCTTCCTCTTACCACTCTGTGCAGGACTGTGGCGTTGAACTCGTCTCCGATGGCCCTCAGCTGATTGGCCACTCTCCTGAGCTCCAGCTCCTGCACCGCCTCCGCCAGGGGGGCTCGGTGGCGCGCTGAACCCCAGGATGGGTGTTCATTCTGGGGCAGCAGGTCGGGCAGAGGCCCCTGACGGCTGGAGGCCTCCTGGTGCTCCTCTACCTCTGAGTCTGCAGCAGAAAAGGCAAGAAATCCATATTAGACCATATTGGAAAACATCACTCCATACTCTTGCTCCTCCCTGATTGGATGTTTACCACTGTACTTCTTCATGCTCTGACTCTGTGAATATCTCTATTTATGTTTATCTACTGAGCCTCTGGTTCTGCTTAACTGATTCTCAACATGCAATATGAACAGATTCTGATGGTTCTGGAACTCTTCTGCCTTAAATTATAAATCCTCCATCTTAAATTTGGCTTATTTTTTCTCATTCTTTAAGAACAATACCCAATTGTGCAAGTATTTTCATTTCCTTTTCAAAAAACAAAACATCAAAAAAAGGTACAAATATCTGACTTCTGTGTGCACAGGAATATTTTCGCCTACATTACAATTCATCGTCTCTAATGGAAAAAGTACATGAATCGATCATGTGATTTGTCTTCACATGCATACATAAGTCTCCAAAAGGTCATTCTCATCTCAGTTTTTACAATAAAAACTCTCCACAGGAAGCTGGTGTTGTTTGGACTCATATAAACATATGTGTTAGAGTGACGGTCACTTATTTTCCTGTTCATGGAACTTGGGAGAGTAATCTCTTAATCTGCTTAATAAGTCTGGTATGGAGGTTCGCTGTTTGTTGTGTATTTACAGACTTTTTAAGACGCATACCTGAACCTTCAGTTTAGTCTTAAACAAAACAGAGTGTTATAGGAATTAAACTGAATATTTGTAAAATTTATAAAAGATTAGCAGCAAAGATATTTCTATGATTATTAATTTTTGTAACGCTCAGCCGTACAATATATAGTATAACATGTTATTTTGTCGAAGCATCCCTTCATAAATTAATTTCAGTGAATTATATGTGAATATGATTTTAAATCATATCACTGATCCGTCAATACCAGCACCTATGACAACTAAAATATAATAATCATAATTCAATCATTTTTGTCAAATTGCTGTTCAACATCAATACTTGTAGAAGTAAAACTCCATAAAACATCAGCTCTAAATTTATGAAAAATTCTGACAAAAAAAAAAAAAAAACATAAATAAAATAACTTTCGCTTGGAAACAATGAAAAATAATGGTTTGACATTTACTATATGACTACAGGGAACCGTTCTCGTCATAGTCAAATAAAATGTCAATTACCCTCTAAATTAAATTATTTATCTATAAAATGACAGAAAGTGGTGAAAAATGTCAGTCAGTGTTTCCTCAACCCAAGATGTCATCCTCAACTGTGTATGATATATTTAGTTTCTGTAAGATGAGGTAAAAAATGGAAAATATTCATATTTAAGAACCTGAAATCTTTTATCTTACCAATTATCAAGGCAGTTCTTGATGAATTTAACAGTTGACTTTTACTCTATTTATCGTTGCAGTTCTATTAAGAGAATAAAAGGTTATTATATGACTCTAGACACTGAGGGAGAAATATATTATTATTATATTGTTAGCAGAAAGAAACTGAGAAACTCCACTGTATCTGACTTTTTGAGGCGTATATTGTATTAACGGTTGCAAAGTTGTTGGATATTTTTATCTGTCGGTGGTTGAAGGTTACGCCGCCACCCTCATCTTTCTACAGAACACCTTGGGGTCCCCAGCTTATCCACATTTGTCCAATCACAGCCGGTCTGTGAGGCGACCCCTGTCTCCGACGCGCAGCCAAGTGCCCGCGGCAACCGCACACAACTCTAGTTGCCACAGAAACCAGCACCCCTGGCAACCACACAGCATCTGCTTTGCTAGGAGGATTAGACCTGATCCTTAAAGATGCAGGTGACTCGACGGAGACGAGATAAAGACAGACAGAGGGAGAGAGCGGGAGAAAAGACAAGCAAAAAACACACACACAAACAGGAAAACCCTGGCCTGTTGCCAAGGTAACTCTCCTGGAGACCTGTCCGCGTGATTGGCGGAGACTGAACGGGGGGTGCGAGACGTGATAGGACGAGATGGGAGGAAAAAAGGCGGGATTAGAGGGATGAAACCTGTCTGTCTGATAGGCCGACAGACTGACAAGGTGACGGAGGGAGTGAATGGAGATGGGAAACAACAACAAAAAAAATACAAAAGGAAAAAAAGAAAAATAATTAGAATAAAACAAGACCAGAACCAAGAAAACATGTGAAACCAGAAAGTACAAGGAACACAGAAGACTAATCACAACAAAACAAGATCAGAAACAACCACAAATGACACACCACAACAGGAAATAAAGAAAAAGAATTGTAATAAAACAAGACTGCAAACGAGCAGAAAATACAACAAAAACAACAGAGAACTAATTATAATTACCAAAATGAAGGTATTGGTTTTATCTTTTTGAGGATCAAACCCTTTATTTCCTGTATTCTTTTACTGATCAATTTGTGTTTTTTTCTGTCAGTTTATGGTGGAAATATCTTTTTTTTAATGTAAAATTTTGTACAGTTTGGTGAAATAAGTCATTACAGTTAAAGTCTATTTACTGAGTTGATGAAATTTGCATTTTTTTCCCCGACTCAAACATGCAAAACTGAACTTGTATGAAGAATCCAAAATCTTAAATAACTACTGGAAAGTGGCTTAAAATTCATTTTTGACTCAGACGTCGAAAAAAAATAGTCCAAACTTTCTGCATAATACTGAGCATATGGGACACTATGAACTTATTACTAAGCAGTGTTTATGTAAATTTTCCGTTTTCATGTAAAAAATGCTGCAGAGACTGTGAAATTTGAGCCAAAGTAACAATACAAATGATACAATAATGTTTACTTGTACTCTGCGAGACTTCTGCACAAGAATTCCTATGTGTCTGATTATGTGTACAAATGGCAAATAACCTTTATCTATCAATCTACAACTGATACAAGTAGTATTTTCTGTATTTATTTTGTTTGTGTTGGAAATGATCTATTTAAAGCCTTGCGTAAAAAATCCAAACACCTGCCTTCACCCAGTGTTGTTCTGGATTCACATCAGGTGAAACGGGTCAAATTACATTCAATCACATTCATAAGGGTCTCACTTGTTGAAGCCTGTATTAAAGTATTTGTTAATCCAACTTTTCTTAAATGTGTATTTAACCCATAAAGATCCAGTGCTACTTTTGTGTCAGTTCAAAATTATTTTTTCTCTATATTTAACCTTTTTTAAGTGATTTATCACCACTTATTGTAACATTATCTTCTTTATTTTGCATTTTTTTCAGTGAAAATCAGGTATTTTCCTGCATTTAATTCACTGATTATGCAGATGTTCATAAAAGCTCAGAGTAAATTCAAAGGTCATTATATCAGAAACAGAGAAAACTGAAGTGACTTTTTCAGCGAAGACATCAATAACTGAACATAATCCCAGTGTGTCCATCCACTGTCATTGATCCAACGCCATGGGTTTTACTGGTGAATCAATGTTGTAGAAGATGACGGTGTTTCCATGGTAACTACGGAGTCTCTGAACGTCCAAATGGATCACATCTGATGACCATGAAAAGATTAATAACTGCATTATAGACTACAGGTTGGGGAAGCAAAATTTACAATGAACATTTAGTTGTTTTTTCTCAGCAGGCACTACGTCAATTGTTTGGAAACCAAACATATATTGATGTCATAATCATACCTAACACTATTATCCATACCTTTTCAGAAACTTTTGCCCATATGAGTAATCAGGAAAGCAAACGTCAAAGAGTGTGTGATTTGCTGAATGCACTCGTCACACCAAAGGAGATTTCAAAAATAGTTGGAGTGTCCATAAAGACTGTTTATAATGGAAAGAAGAGAATGACTATGAGCAAAACTATTACGAGAAAGTCTGGAAGATACTATTAAAGAAGAATGGGAGAAGTTGTCACCCGAATATTTGAGGAACATTTGAGCAAGTTTCAGGAAGTGTGTGAAGGCAGTTATTGAGAAAGAAGGAGGACACATAGAATAAAAACATTTTCTATTATGTACATTTTCTTGTGGCAAATAAATTCTCATGACTTTCAATAAACTAATTGGTCATACACTGTCTTTCAATCCCTGCCTCAAAATATTGTAAATTTTGCTCCCCCACCCTGTAATTATTTAGATGCATTGATAGGATTAGTGGATCAACAGGTATTAAAGATTTTAGATCAGTCGATTATTTCGGTCAACAGTGGATGTTTGAATATTTAAAGGTTAATGGTCACAAACACTCATGATTTACCGATTAATGTTTCTATTATTAGTGAATGAAAGGATTGTGCTACATGCATTGTCTTCTGCAGGAGTTAATTCCTGTTTCATTTGGGCTATTTAGTCGTGGGTTAACAGGGCTTTTGTTGACACACTTTATTTATTTACATAGAGTCAGAATTTCAACATTCCAGAAGGAATACTGGAAGGTGTAAACGGGGAATTCAGGTGGCGGCAGACGCACAAAAGCAGGTTTTCCCTTTGGCATTGAGTCAGAGTGTGTGTTGTGACAGATGATCAGTAGAAATGTAAATAGATAACCCTCCCCCTCCTCCTCCTCCCCTCTCAGCTGTAGGTCAGCTGTGCGTCCCAGACATGTTCAGACTTGTCCTCCACACTGTGGCTGCAGCACAGAAACAGTGTGCAGCGTTTCCTGTCAATCTGACGCCTCGACACCATCTCTGACACTGACTCTGAGTTTGTTTATGAAGACATTTATTCATTAAGGCGGATTAATGTGTTCAATCAGGTTCGGATATGGAAATATGTAATCATAAAGCCAGAATCACCGTCCACACATTAATCTGTTAGTTATAGATGTCAGTTTTTGACTTCTCCGACACTGAGATTAATCTGATATTCACTTAATTACAAATATGTGTCATTAGTTGGGTTTCCAGCTTAAATTTTAACCAAATTCCCATAAAATCTGCCGAAGAAAATGCAGATTTATGCAGGTTTACATCCACCTCTATTATGAATATGACATTTGATTCATTGAAATGAGCAATAACTACGAACAGTATTTTTTTTACCTGCCCATTTGTGCAGAAATTATAATTTACCAGTAGTGTTGCAATGCTAAAGATTGGGGTCAATACCACTTTTTGATGGTATTGGTCCAATTTTTTCTGGATTTTATTGTGAATCCATTATAAATGCACTGTCTGGTTTATGTGTGTGATATCAAAGCTGTGATTTTTTGCCAACTTTTAATCTTAATGCTGGAAACTTCATCTTCCCCTTTTTGATGTTTTATTTCAGTGTTTTGGTAAGAGCATTAACTGGTCGGTCCCATTTCCCATGATGCCTGTGCTGTATATCTGGTCTTGGTCTTAGTTTAGCTTAATCTGGTCTTGATAAAAACACTAGTTACCAACTTCTTGGTCCTTCGATGTTTGCTTTACCTGATTCATGTAAAATAAATCAACAATGAGTTAAATTTAATGTGTTTTTATATCATCACATAAAGAGCAGACATTGTTTCATCATCATCTTTACTCTCACTTTTTAACCCAAGACACAGAGACCTGGTGAAACCGTCTGCTGCATTAAACTGGTTTGTTGACTTTGAGAGTAGAGTAGGTTTATGATCCTGTTTTATGAAAAGCATAGGAAGGCATTCTGTAACATTAGAGTCACCTGTTTATTCAGTCGCACCATGACCTAACGCTACAGCCCCAGGTGCAGTCCACACTTCACTGATACTCTGATAACTGTGATGTTTACCTATGGGGGAAGGGACTGAGTCACCGTTGTGTCATAGCAGCCCGATGCTGTTGTTATTGTTTTGGTGGAAACTGTAAAGTTAAAGAGTGTCTTGTTCCTGGAGCGCTGAACTTGGCAGCAGGACGGGACATAAATCAGCGCCGGCCCTGTTGCTGCTCGTTCAGGCAGACTTAATGATTACTGATGGGCGCTCATACAGATGTTACACCACCGGCTTTTTCCTGCCTGTGAAACTAAGTGGAAAATGTCTTGTTTGGGGAGGCTTTTACTCTTCTCTAAAATCTCGCCTGAAGATAGACGAATCAGTTTGGCTTTTTTAACAGGCACCTAAAGGATGTTTGACAAAATCCAATAATCAGTTTACACCTCAAAATCACTCCCACGTCTAGATTTACTCAGTTCAACACCTAAACAGTATCTGATGAAGTCAAAGTACAGCTGGACAATATGTTTTTTGTCCAAAGTGAAAGTTGAACAAGGCATAAGGACACGAACACACCTATAGTCTCAAACATGATTTGACATTTACTGTGATAATTATCAATTCAACACTTTATTTTCATTGTAAAAAATAAAATAATATATCAACAAAAACTCAAGGTTACGAACATATTCACTTATTATGTAAATAAGTATACAGCCTATAGATTTTATTATTTCGTATTGTTTGGAGTTTTTTTTGCACAACATTGTATATGCACATTTTCTTGCACTTTACCTTGTTGCTGCCTTGATCAGTGAATTTCCCTATTGTCGGATCAATAAAGTTCTATCTATCTATCTATCTAGACTGATTTATCTGCTGTTTTTCTTTCTCCAAACTCTCTTCATCACAGCAGTATGAGACCCTCTGTTCCATAAACTCCAGACCAGACAACAGTAATTAGTGAAAATCATGCTCCTACCTGATGAGGCACTGGGTCCGACCACGCCCTCCCCTGACTCCTCCGGTGCTGACAGCGGTGGAACCTGCTGTTGGGTCTGGGGCTCCTCCAGCCCCTCGGGGTGGGAGTAGGGCACAGGGTACAGGTAGAAGGCCTGCAGAGGTGGGACAATCTGCGGCTGCTCCTGGTGGTTGTGGTGGGGGCGTATGGCACCAGCGCCACTGGCATTGGCGAGGAGGTTCGGCCAAGTGTGAAAGGGCCGAGGCAGCTCCATGCGGCAGGTGTTGTGGCGAGGGAGAGGACCACTTCCTCCTCCTCCAGTTTCCCCGACGTTCTCGATGGTCTCTGCACGGGCCATTTCAGTGGGAGACTGAAGGACGCCGACAACGAAAAGAAACACCAGGTTAACATGAGAGTCAAATATGATACCAAACGTGTTTTCATGATAAGAATTTAATATCAGATGAAGTCAGTATTTTTCACCATCATGAAAAATGTCAAGTCATTACTTCCGTACAGTTTAAAGGCTGATTTTTGGTACTGATACTTATTTGTACTTTTAAAAATGTTTTAATGGTCACAACATGATATTAGACTTCAGAAGGATTTAAGAAACCATGTCAAATTTGACGAAACACATTTTCAGCTTCCACTTTTTTTTCCCTCCACCAATTTTGTCTATTTTGATTTGATGGACAATGTAAAATATAAATCAAGAACATTTACAAAAATTAGCAAACCAGTCAAGAAAATGAATCAAAAAGACCATAACAAAATGAACAAAAATTCCGAAAAACAAACAAACAAACAAACAAACAAACAAAAAAACAGGAAAATAGTCAACAAACTGAGCAGAAGTGATGAAAAGCTGTAAAAAGTGAACCAAAAGAGCAAAAATGCCTAAAACAGATAACAGACTGAATGAAACAATCAACAAAATTAGCAAAAGTGATGAAAAAAAGGAAAAAGTCAGCTAAATGAAAAGAAACTGCCTAAAACAGTTTAAAAAGTGAAAAGAAAACACTAAAATATGACAGAAGTAGTCACCAAAATGGACAAGAATGGAAAAACATCAACATAAACGACAAAAATAACCAATAATGAAATCGTGCAAACAAAATAAACACTAAATAAACATTTTCCTGGTGGAATTAGCTCTAACATTATAGTTCACAATTCATTTGTGGAAAGATTCCTGTAAAAATCACCGTTTGCACAGTTTAACTCGTTGGCCTTCACACACTGACACTAATATTGACTCAAACAGTTCAATCCAAACGTAAACCTGACTTTCATGACCGTCAACCGTGTTTTTCTCCGTGATCTGAACTTCCCCCGTTTGCCCCACCGACCTACATCCCGTCGCGGCCGCCAGGGGGCGCGCACAGGGGGCGCGCCGGGTTCTGTTTGTAAACAAATCCGTGCCGCGCGAGCACGAGGCTGAGCATGCGCGTATATACACACACACGAGCAAAGGAAGCCGCGCGGAGGACTACACGCGACTGTCGTGTATGAAGCAGAAAACAGAGGAAAATGTGACAAAAAACCGACAAAAACACCAACAAAAACGGCGTGTAACGCATTGCAACCATGATAGTATCGTTTTTACATAATTTACCACTGTTTTAGATTCAGATTTAGCGTACTTCCAAAAAATGAGTAAAAAAAAAAAAAAAAAAACAGCGTCTGTGGTTTAGCTAAAAAACAGAAAAAAAAAACAACTTCAGATTAGCCTGAAAATATCACAATGGGTCAAAATTCACTCTTTTTACTCACAAATCCTTTTTACCACTGCAACAGCAAGCACTAACACTCGGTGTAAAAACATAAACCTGTATTTAGCAAAATCACAAGTCCAAAACACACGGAGACGGTGTTATAACATCTCACTGACTCGAAGAAACCGAAAATTAACATGGAAAAGGCACCAAATGTGGGAGAATACATTAAAAGATGAGTTATTAATATAGTTTAGGGTTTTATAAAAGCATTGTAACATTAAATCTTTCCACCGAACTGTTAAAATGTAGTGTAATGTGTTGTCAAATGCAAAACTAGCTAATCAAACTAATTAACTTCTTTGAGTTTTGTGGTTTTATTTAGCTAAATCAGTCTAAATCAATTCAAAACTGTGTTAAGACTATTATTTTGTGATTTCTACTTTTGTTGCAAATTCACCTCTTGATATCGTGTTTTTAATATAAATTAGCATAATTTTTCCACTTTCTTGTTGCAGACATCAGCGTGAAAAGTGAAAATTTACAACCAGTTCGCTTTTATTTATTTATTTATTTATTTATTTATTTAACAGTTATAATATGTGTTAAATCCCATGAAAACAAATGCAACGAGGCAGGAACCTCAGAAGTTGACATCTCCTCCTGACAGCTGGACACATGATGCAACTCCTCGGTGCTGTCAAATAACTTCAGAAGATCCGGGACTTACTGTGTTTACGATTCGATCCGTGGTGAGTGTGTCTGCGGACGAGGAGCTGCCGGTAACAGGTGGACATCAGACGGACCAAAATGTGCCAAAACAAGCGGTTCATGCGACCGGAGATGGAGGAAAAACGGCGTCCACTGTGCGGAACCCTGTCAGTCCATGTCCGGCTCTGGTGGATCCCCGGCGTGGATTGTCAGGTTTAAGGTTCGGTTCGAGTCCGTTCGCAGGTTAACCCATCCAAAAAAAATGTGAACGGAGACGCGCTGAATAACGGAGAACGGAGCGGGATGTTGACTGCACCGCGTCTTGTCCAGGTTTTCAGTCTGAGCGGGTCCTCCTCCAGTTTAAGACGACAAATGTCAACGTAGAAGAAGTACGGAGGACTTCCGGTTAGGGATTTCACAATAAAAGCCCATAGACCAGGGGTATCAAAGTCACTTCAGTTCATGGGCCACATTCAGGCCAATTTGATCTCAGGTGGGCCAGGACCACTAAAAAATAGCATTAATTAATAGTCCATTCTTAATAGTCCATAAATGATGACAATTCCAAATTTTTCCTCTTTGATATAGTGCAAAAAAAAAAAAAAACCACCTTATAGCATATCTTATAAATCATGACAATAATGGGTTGGTTTTATTGCACTTTTATTGGTTTTTATGCACTTATATATATATATATATATATATATATATATATATATATATATATATATATATATATATATATATTTTTTTTTTTTTATATATATATATATATACAGGGTGGGGAAGCAAAATTTACAATGAACATTTAGTTGTTTTTTCTCAGCAGGCACTACGTCAGTTGTTTGGAAACCAAACATATATTGATGTCATAATCATACCTAACACTATTATCCATACCTTTTCAGAAACTTTTGCCCATATGAGTAATCAGGAAAGCAAACGTCAAAGACTGTGTGATTTGCTGAATGCACTCATCACACCAAAGGAGATTTCAAAAATAGTTGGAGTGTCCATAAAGACTGTTTATAATGGAAAGAAGAGAATGACTATGAGGAAAACTATTATGAGAAAGTCTGGAAGATACTATTAAAGAAGAATGGGAGAAGCTGTCACCCGAATATTTGAGGAACACTTGCACAAGTTTCAGGAAGTGTGTGAAGGCAGTTATTGAGAAAGAAGGAGGACACATAGAATAAAAACATTTTCTATTATGTAAATTTTCTTGTGGCAAGTGAGTTCTCATGACTTTCAATAAATTAATTGGTCATACACTGTCTTTCAATCCCTGCCTCAAAATATTGTAAATTTTGCTTCCCCACCCTGTATGTATGTATATATATATATATATATATATATATATATATAGATAGATAGATAGATAGATAGATAGATAGATAGATAGATAGATAGATGAAAAAAATTACATTCACGTTGATAGAGTGTGAAAATGTATTCTGAGCTAAATAAACGAATAAACTAAAACACCTCATTGTGTCAGATAGGGGCGTATGATGGTCACATGTATTTGGAAAAACAGATTTACCACAACCTAAACACAATTAGGCATATTAAATTAATTAAAACATGTTATATCACTAAATGAAGATTTTTCATGTATGTTATATGAATTAAATATATGCTGTTAGGTATAGTTATGCATCTCTTTATATGTAAAGATAGAAACTCTCAATTTTATCTTCTGGTAAATCCAGACTGCATGAAATTATAGACACACACACACACACATATACACACACACACACACACACACACACACACACACATATATATATATATTTATATATATATATATATATATATATATATATATATATATATATATATATATATATATATATATAAACTCAAAATATTTATTTATTTATTTATTTATCCCTTTTTAAAATTGTTTTACTTTGAAGGCTTGATCACGGTTATTTTCTTAACTTACTTCCGGTATATATATTTTTTCTGTTCGGTTTTTTTCTTCCCCCGACAAGTGCTGACATGATCCGAACAGGATGCCAGGAGCCTAGTAGAAGTGTCTCCTCCTCTTTTTTAAAAAGGAGTTGGTGTGTCTCCTCCTCCTTCTAAAGAGGACGACACACACACACACACACACACACACACACACACACACACACACACACACACACACTAGGCTCCTGGCAACTACCAGATTACTTTCACCATCTAGCCTCCTGAACTGTGGCCCTCTGTATTTATGTATTTGTCAAGTTATTTGTTATAAAACTGGTCTTTCTTAACCTTAAATACCAATTTTACATGAAACTTTAACTTTAAAAACCCTCATGTCCACTCTCCCTCTTTTTATATATCTATTGCATTTAGAGATAAATAATTATGTTCCATCCAAAAATGTATGTGAAGGTTATTTAAATCATCCAGAAAACATGCACAGCTGTGAAATGTACCATGCATATTTTGCAAAAAACAAAACAAAAGCACAATGAAGCAGATAACATTATAAAACAGCTTAAATGATCTGATGATGATGATGTTTACTCAGTCTTTACTACAAGACGTCCTGTTCTTTGAATTTTAGGTTGTGCCATTAAAACAAAGTATAAACTGAGTAGATGTACTTTAGTGAATATAATGTTCAACTAAACCACACATCATGTTCTCCCCAAGCAGGAACGAGGTTCTAACTCTGTTATCTTTCAGACATTTCCTCCTCATGTGACATCCCCACACAGAAGTCAACACAACAAAACAGCCTCCTCCCCCTCCCCCTCCCCCTCCCCCTCAGAAGGCTTTCCCCGACTTCCCCATGCGACACATCTGCTGCAGCTGTAAACTGACATCACGGTGTGATGCTGAGTCAGCGTTCAGTGTGAGGTCCAGGAGCTGTGATGACACATTCAGTGTAAATGTAGTGAGTGTAAAAACCAACGGCTGTGACTCATGGTGTGAATGGGTTTGTGTTAAATCTGACAGAAGCTTCAGGAGGAGAAACAGTTACACAGTTTATTTGGATTTGCTTTGGGTCATTGAAATGAAGATGAGGGCAAACATTTATCTTAACCCATAAAGACCCAAACATCCACTGGCAACCAAAACCATCTACTGATCTAAACTGCTTAATACCTGTTGATCCACTAATCCTTTCAATACATTTAAATAATTAGTGTAAAATACAGTTCTTCATGTTTTTATGGTCATCAGATATGACCCATTTGGACGTTCAGAGGTTCTGTAGTTACCATGGAAACACCGTCATCTTCTACAACATTGATTCACCACTAAAACCCATCGAGTTGGATCAACAACAGTGGATGGAAACACTGGGTTTATGTTCAGTTGATGATATATTTTACTGAAAAAGTGACTTTTTCTTCAGTTTTTTCTGTTTTTGATACAATAACCCTCAACTTTAATCTAAGCTTTTATGAACATCTACATGATCAGTAAACTAATTCAGGAAAGCAGGTGATTTTCACTTAAAATGCAAACTACAGAGGATAATGTTAGAATAGATGGTGATAAATCACTTAAGAAATATTAAAAATAGAGATAAAAAATTAATTCCGGAACTGCCACAAAAGTAGCACTGAGTCTTAATGGGTAAATAAAACTTGGCAAATTAAGAAATATGCCATTTGTACTTATGATAACATGTTTTCTTATGATCATAAGATGGCATGTTATTTTTCTTCTTCTGCAAAAACCAACGTTGCATTGAATTGTAATGGTCTAAGAAACAAGATGCATAGTCACGTGTAAACAGTATTCACCTCCATATGTTTCACATTCACATAGAACTGATGTTTAAAGGGTTATTAATGTGCTTTAACAAGTCAAACCTGACAGCTCATGCAGAGGAAATCAAACTCAAAGGAGTCTGTAATACAATAAAATGTAAATCACTGTAATGTGATTTATTAAAATAAACTAAATGTCTTCCTACATCTCTCTGTATCTACCAACAGGTTGACTCAGTGTATATGCATAAGGGTTTTATTCAGCTTCTACAGTTGCAGAAATACTTATTAGACCACCCTTGTTTTCTTCAATTTCTTGTTCATTTTAATGCCTGGTCCAACTAAAGGTACATTTATTTGGACAAATATAATGAAAACAACAAAAATAGCTCATAGTAGTTTAATTTCAGAGCTGATATCTATCCATTTTCCATGTTTTCTTGATAATAACCAAATCACTTCACTTCTTACATCAGTATCTATGGCATTGTACTGACAAAAACAGTGCTTTTAGACATTCCATGTTTTCTTTTCTGTCTGTTTTAGTCACATGATACACACAGGAGTTAGTACTGGATTGCATAACTATTATTTTTGATGACTTTTGATGGTCTAATAATTTTTTCTGCGACAGTATTTATGCTACATCATTAAACCTATAGACATCTATTTTCTTCCCATAATTCTGCTTATTCACATTCACATTCGCCTGGATGTTTCAGAGCTAATTTGTCTGGTTTTACACTGATGTTACAGATATGAAAGTGTCAGTGTGTGTGTTTTTGGTGAACACTTTTGCAGCTGTATGCTCAGTATTGATGATCACTTCCCTGCATGTGAATCTCAGTCCCATTTAGCGTCGCAGAGGAGCTTAATGGGCAGTATCCATTTTCCATGTTTTCTTGATAATAACCAAAATCACTTTACTTCTTAAATCAGTATCTGTGGCATTGTACTGACAAAAACAGTGCTTTTAGACAGTCCATGTTTTCTTTTCTGTCAGTTTTAGTCACATGATACACACAGGAGTTAGTACTGGATTGCATAACCATTGTTTCTGATGACTTTTGACGATCTAATACATTTTTTTGTGACTGTATTTTAGTTCCAAACTCCAAAATTTTAGCATTATGCACGTTACCAAATGTTTGCGTAACACTGTGTGTAAAGCACATATTACAGTATGAAAGTATTTTAGATGATATAATTATAATAATTAATTAATTGTAATTTTTTCTGCAACTGTATACAGATTAAAGTTAAAGTTTCCAACAGGAAAAGGCTGATGCACATGTTTGTTTTTCCTCGTTGTGCCTCTGAAATGCAAACAGACTCTGCATTTAAAGCTCCAGTCGAGTCACCCGATGGCATTTGGGACAAATATTCTAAATCCAAACACAGGGAATTATGACAGGGGATTAGTGAATGTTTTGTTAACACTGGGATCCTTTATGACAAATCGTTTAATCCACATATGCAGATTATTCACACATATGGCTTTGGATACAGGAGCCACAGAATATGTACAGAGTCTGTGTGTCTGCGAAATGAAACTTCACTAGTGGATGAAGTTTGAGTGAAAGCCGCAGTCACAACAGCAGGCTAATTGTTTCAGCTTTTACACCCCGTCGTCTGAAAACCCTGCATAACATTAGCATCGCCAATGGCCTCAGAGCCCCCCCGCCAGCTCGACCCTCGACCCTTATGTCATTGTTTTTGGGGGCGCCCCCCCTCAGCTGCAGGCCCAGCTGAGCTGCAGGGTCGGATGCTGTTCAGTCGGCTGGAAATGGCAGCTTCTCTTCAGACCCCTCCCCCGGCGGTGGGGGGGGCAGGGGCGGTTCCCCTCTCAGGTACATGTCTGGGCGAACATCCTCAGCGAGACAGACGGACAAAGAGAGTTGTGGTCCAGACTTATCTTGTAGATTATAAGCCTTAATAACTGTTTCTGCTTTTGTAGATGCAGGCTTTTTATTTCCTGGATGCAGTTATCGATTTAAAGGTTCGTTATGTGACAGTAACATACGCTTATGTTCATACCTGAAGTTTGTGCTGGGATTCTGGGGTTCAAAGTTGGATGTTTTTTGTTTACGTTTGTTGGCTAACTCCATTTCTAAGATGACTGTTGCTATGGTTACACTGTTGCTGCTGTAGAGGAGCAGAAGACACACTGAATACATGATAAATAATATTTGTTAATTACCTCCGCCAAGGAGGTTTGTTTTTGCCCGTGTTGGTTTGTGTGTCTGGGGGGGGGGGGGGGGGGGGGGGTTGGGCACTGATCTGTCTTGGTGGAGGTCTGTGCTCTCCGAGTGCTTTTCTAGTTGTTAATGTATTGAACTTGAAGCTTGAAATTTATCATATTTTGAGGCAAATAAACATAACTAAGTTTCACTATAAATATTTATTTAAGATCCAATCCAACTTCATTTCATTTGTAAGGCACTTTAAAACAACTGCAGTGGACCAAAGTGCTGTACAGAAGAATAATTAAAACCAAAATAGAAGAATAAAACACAGAATAAATTTAAAGATATAGGAACTGTACAAAAAAGAAAAAAGGGCTACACAGAAGAATAAATAAAACCTAAAAAAAAAAAAAAAAGATGAAAATACAAGAATAGATTAAAAAGCCATACAATTAAAAAACAACAAAATAAATTAAAGATTGCTTTTAATGTTTAAAAAGTAATTTATTTAAGATTCCTTTCAGTGTTTAACTCTTTTGTTTTCCATGTGTTTGGTTTATGGTTTTATCTGCTGTATGTAAATTGTCTTTGAGTATTGTGAAAAGCACTATACAAATAAAATGTATTATAATTATTATTATTATCATTATCATGATTATTAAATATGATACTGGGAGTTTGCGTGTTCTTCCCCCTGTTTGCGTGGGTTCTCTCTGGGTACTCCAGCGTCCTCCCACCCTCCAAACACATGCACTGATGGGTTAATTGGTCAACCTAAAAAATGACCCATAGGTGTGAATGTGAGTGGTTGGTTGTTCGTCTGTGTCAGCCCTGCGATGAACTGGTGACATGTCCAGGGTGTACCCCGCCTTGGCCCATAAGGAGCTGGGATAGGTTCCAGCAACGCTCGCAACCCTAGTAAGGATAAAGCGGGTTTAGAAGATGAATGAATATGATATGATGGAGAATTTGGCTGGTTCGATTTCACGGACTGGCAGAAAAAGTTGTTGGCTCATGTGCCCTTGAGCAAGGAACTACCCCCCCCCCCCCCATTTGCTCCTAGTTTGCAGTGTATGGCATGTTCGAGAGATGGGTTAATAGCAGATTTTGAATTTCAGTGTGTGGTAAAAAAAAAAACAATACTGTATACTGACGATAAAGGATCTTAATCTAATATACCTTATATTTCTGACTAATAAAGACGATATGGTAAATTTTACTCATAAGTTTTATCACCACAGTAGAAATGATGAGAGATGCATTAAATACAGTCCTGACTGTGTTGAAAAATTACTTAAAATCCGATCACCCAACTTGATTGTAACCACTAATACTGACACACTGTGATCAAACTGTCATGCATTTGGTTTTACTGGATGTGTGTCACAATATATTCACTGTACAAATGTGATCATTTTTGTGTAACTGGTAACAACATCAGGTACAAGAAGTCATCGAAATCAGTGCAGAACCTGGTATAAAATATCAGAAAATTAATGCCCTAAATCTCATACTGTCTGAACAAAAGGGTTAAAGGCACATTAAGGTAAAAGGGAGGTCACACTAAATATGATCACTTTGGTCCATACAAGCTGTTTTTTTGTTTTTTTAGTAGTTTTCAATTTCTCCTGCTTCCTGCATACTTCACATATATCTGATTGGATCTAAATTCAGAGACAAATACATGTATGCGGTCATTAGAACTTCACAAAGAATAAACCTAATGTTGGACGAGTACTTTTACACAGGACTGTGAGGTCTTAATTTGTACAATATTGATTTATGTTTTTATGTCTCTTTGAGTTTATTATTGTGAGTCATCCTGTGCTCTTCAGTTTATTTACTGTGGTTCATTTTTTTTTTATCTGTCTTGACTTTTTCCCTGGACCCTGAGTCTGTAATAGATTTTCTTGGTATAGTTTTTATTTAATATCCATTCTTTCAGTCACCAGCTCTGATCCACTAGACGTGCATGCTTCTGTGTTTAGCTAATATTTAACTCTAATTCTAACTATATTTTTAAACATATTTTTAAATACAAAATTTCTTATTCTTCTAATGACAACTCCAAATTTTGTCCATGGTTTAATGTAAAAAAAAAAAAAAAAAAAAAAAAAAAGGAAAATTACGTAGTGAAAATATTGACATTTTTCACAATAAAATGTGAATAACTTGATCTAGAATTTCTGTTACAAGTTTTCTTCATCCTGCTCCTTTCTAATCATTTAGATTGGAATGAATGAATGAATGAATGAATAGTAATTTTAACAACTGCAGGGATTTTATCTCTCAGCTGGCCTGGGAACGTCTCGGGATTCCCCTCGAAGAGCTGGTGGAAGTGGGTTGGAGAGGGCTGTCTGGGCTTCTGTGCTGAGGCTGCTGCCCCCCCGACCCGGACCCGGACCCGGATAAGCGGATGAAGACGGTACGGTACGGTTATTTTAACAATATTCTGCCTGTTACTCAGTGCTTGTGCGTTCATAGATCCACTATGAGCTCTAAGTTGTGTTAATAATAACCTTATAATATTGTTGAAATTACACTTGTTCATTTCAGGGTGTACATGGTATTTCAGATTATTGATGATGATGATGATGATGATGAAATTCTTTATTCAGTCATCACATAAAACAATCACTGTTAACACTACAAACATTACCGACAGGCTAGTGACTGAAAAGGCACAGGCAGAAGCAGAATGCTTACATTAATGCCTGTCCTACACAACAAATTAAGCTACCCAGCGTTCAATATAGGGAAAAAAATACAACCAACCAACCAAACAAACAAGCAAAAACATAAAGAAGTGAAACTAAACCAAAAAAACACAACACATAACCAACCAAATTAATGGTAACTTAATGTAGACTAGAAAATAAATTATTTACTTATTAATTATTAGATCTTAACAATTGTAACCTTCAAAAATTGCCCTACATACCATGTTTTTAAAACCAAAAATTAGCTACACTTTCGTAAATCCATACTGGCCTCATTCCATAGTTTAACTCCAACAACAGATATGCAAACATCTCGCAAATCATATTTAGACTCATGTGTTGAGTATGTATCAAGGTTATTATCATTATTGAAAACTAATGAAATGACGAAAACTAGAACTGAAAAAACATTTTCGTCAGCTGAAATAAATAAAAAGTATAATTAAAAGAAAAAAACGATACCTAACTGAAACTGTTTTGCGTGCTTACAAAACTAACTAAAACAAATAGAAATTATGGATAAAATTCCCTTCGTTTTTGTCTTTGTCAATGTCAGATTGATATGAAAGCAATTTATTTCGCTCTAGCAATTTTAGCTAGTGGCACCATACGACACTTCACGGTCCGTCGCTTCTCGTCACTTGTCGTTTAGTCGTCTTCTGGTCTCCACTCTACCTGGAAACATGGAGACTAAAGTTGGGAGAAAGCAGCAGAGTCCTGTCTGGGATTTATTTGAATACAACGGAGAAGAAGATAAAAGATATGAAAAAACTAAAATTAATACTAAAACTAAGCATTTAGGAAAAAAGTGAAAGCAAACCAGCTCTAAAAACGAATTAAAACTAGAAGCACTCGGAGAGCGCAGACCTCCGCCAAGGCTGATCAGTGGCCCCCCCCGTGGGCCCCCCCACCCCCGATCACCACCAAAATTTAATCATTTCTTCCTTATCCCATTTCCAACAAACCCTGAAAATTTCATCCAAATCTGTCCATAACTTTTTGAGTTATGTTGCACACTAACGGACAAACAAACAAACAAACAAACAAACAAACAAACAAACAAACAAACCCTGGCAAAAACATAACCTCCTTGGCGGAGGTAACTAACAGAATTAGAGAAAAAAAAGAGTCAAAACTTAATAAAGCTAAACTATAATGAAAAATCCAAAACTATTATAACCTTGGTGTGTATTCACATTTTCGAGTATGTAATTGTATTTGTTTTTCACTCTCCAACTGTTATTATTTACTGTTTAAAATGCCTATTATTTTACACTCGAGATCATATTGGACTGTAAGCGTCCCTTAAACTAAAATGAGTCTGACACTTCTGCTGTAGATGTTAGTATGGTGGATCGTAAATCATCCAAAGTTGTTAATCCTGCTCCCAGACCTGCAGAGTACTCAGTTAAACCAGGTCCAGGTCCAGGTCCAGGTCCAGGTGTGACTCATATCTTTATAAGGTCACTAAGCAAACAGCCTCATATCAGAGCTGTTGTTGTGGCGCTGTATGAATTATTCAGTTTCCAGTGTGTGATTGTTGTTGAACTAAAGGGCAGAAAGGGGCAGAAAGAAAGAAACGACCTGGTTCTACTGCGGTGAGACACAAGGCAGTGGGTCTCATTTCCATGCTTATCACATCTGCATAGGTATAGATTACCTGTCAGAGTGCGAGTGTGTGAGCGATGCACAGCCGCAGGACTGTGTGTTCACCTTATCTGGTGCCGTCATATCGTATCTCTAGTTTAGCTGCACTTGGGTTACAGTGTTTTTACCCCCCTCTGTCATACACACACACATTCAGTACAGAAAACAGTGTTGATGCTACTCGGTGTGTAACCCAAAACCCGGCGGGTGACATCATGACGAGTGGCATCAGACGGGTGGCATCAGCAGGTGTTATTCTGAAGAGGACTTACCCTGTGGTCTCCAACAGCCGGCGGAGGATGAAACAACATTTATTGAACATTCAGTCTGATCTGATATTAACCCTTTATAGGGCGCTCATTGAAATACTCTGAAAGGAAAGGCAGGTTTATTTCTATAGCACATTTCATGTACAAGACAATTCAAAGTGCTTTACCTAAAACTTTAAAAGCATTACAGCATGGAAGCAATAAAAAGTATAGGCATGAGAAAAACAAGCAAAAAATTAGATAAATAGATAAAACAGATAAAACAGACAAGCAGATAAAACAGATAAAAACTTTTAGCTTAAAAGGAACAGTGCAGATCTGAACTGATGAATACAAACTCTATTCAAATGCAGCTGAGCACAGGTGGGTCTGGAACCTGGATTTAACCCTTTCATGCAGAAATGATGAGAACCTTAATCAAGATTTTTTTCCTGAGTGTTTTCATTTCTCTTTAAACATGAAAAAACAATGTGATTGAAAAATTTCTTATGAAAAATAAATAAATAAATAATGTTAAAAAATACATTTAAAAAAAAAATAAAAATAAATAATAATAATAATGTTATTAACCTATTTTTCATGAAGTTGCAAAAATGTGCATTCAGCTGGACACCATGTATTTAATTTTTGAAGCGAAGAAACATGTATTTACTAATAAATCACGTGAAAACTATAACTATTATGCTCAGGGGAGATCTACACAATGTTACCAGTTCATGTCAGAAAAGATATGTAGTGTCTTAAAATTTTAATAAAGATATGTGCAAAAAACACAAAACAACAAAATCCATGAATATACAAGAGAACAACTGTAGAATAACTGTCCACTGTAGTGACCAGTATGCATGAAAGGGTTAAATAAACTGAGTGTTTCAGCTGATCTGAGGTTTTCTGGGACTTTGTTCCAGACATGTGGAGCATAGAAGCTGAACGCAGCTTCTCCGTGTCTGGTTCTGACTCTGGGAACTGACAAAAAACCGGATCCAGATGGCCTGAGGGGTCTGGTGGGTTCATACTGGGTCAGGAGGTCACTGATGGATTTTGATCCTAAACCATTCAGAGCTTTAGAGACCACCAGCAGAACTTTACAGTCTGTCCTCTGACGGACAGGCAGTCAGTGGAAGGACCTCAGAGTTGGACTAATGTGGAAAGTCCAAATTCCAACCTAAGTGTTTTTATTGGACATCGTCTTGTACCTCCTCATCGGTTGACACCCCCTCCCACACTTTGCCACCCCTCCCCTACCCCTATCGAACTGTATCCTGCACCGAGCTGCACTCTCCAACTTCTCTGTGACTGCGGTTCATTTGCACATTTACTATCTTATTTGCACACAGCTGCATTCTAACTGCACTGGTACTACACTGGACTGTATATACTGTGTTTTACATTTCTTTTCTATATATATATGATGTACAAAGTCTTGATATACATATTCTTGAGTGTTTCTATATATCGATGTACATATTCTTGCATGTTTGTTCAGACATATATGTATATTTTTTTTCATCTTGCTTCATTATGTGCACATAACGACCATAAACATTCTTGAATCGTGAATAAAAACCAACATGCTTCTTGACCTCACTGAGGCATGGGATTGGCTCCATATTTAATGTTTGCAGAAATTACCAAAAATAGTCACTTGCCTAATAAAGGGTTAAGGATGCAGGAGCTGAAATCGGGGGAGAAGATTCGAGAACCTGAAAATACAGTTTGGCATTTAAAGCTGTGTATGACTTTCATCACCAATTTTTCATCAGATCTGTAAAACTCCAGTCATAGCCGAAGTATCACAAATCCAAGAGTCTTTCCATGATTATGCACCTGAATCTCTTCCCTCACGGTGAACAATTTCGAAGTGTACTCCACCATAAACACTCCATGTGTTTACCAACAGAGCCGGTAGGTCACTCTGGCAGTTTCGAAAATTTGTTGCAACGTGCACTGTGGGAAGTGGAGTTCCACGCGTCCGC